>NC_052948.1:2420144-2625472 GCF_013358895.1 Oreochromis aureus
TACAGCACAATAAGGAGGCTGAACTGTTCCACTAATTTGTTTACTGTTGGTCGCTGAAGTACTGGTGAACTGAGAGGAAGGTCGTGTTTCATCACATAAAGGTGACACCGCTTTCAAGAATAGCTTGAAAGTAGAAGGGCGTGTCAGCTACCCTCTCTGTTCTCGTGCCAGTGAAAGCGCCGCAGGTGTGTGTATTACTAAGCGCTAAAAGAAGCATAAACTAATAATAGGTAATAAAACAACAAAACTCACTGCTGACGAGCAGTGGCTAGAAAAGAAATGTCCAGGCGCCGGACAAATTAGTGCATGTAGATGGAGAAATCCTAAGAAAACAAAATGCCCGACATGGGAGGGAAAGTGTAGCCCCTCCGCTTTAACAAAACTAAAAGAAACCTTACAGGCAGAAATAAATACTGAAAAAGATCCAAAAAAGAAATCAAAGCATACACAAGAGTTGTAATATTTTAAAGCATGGAAAGAGGAATGAAGTGGAATAAACAAAAGGTTAAATTAAGGTTAACTTAAATTAAAGCAATGAAACAAAATTGGGAAGACAACCAAGTTGAATGAATAGAATGCGTGAAACCAGATAATTCACACAAAATATATCAAATAAAAAAGAGATGCATAAGGCATATTAAGGCTGTGTCATTGTTCAGCTAAGGAAAATGTCTCCAGCTTGGGAAGGTGTGAAGCTGCAGATTCACACAGACCCGTGATGGATACATAATAAAATATAAACTAATATACTATTGTATATTAGTAGTAAAGTAGTGTATTGTAATATACTATTGCTGTTATAAAAAGGAGAAACAATACAATGATAACATTAATAATGACATACTATTAATAGGAAGAGGCACCTCAGTCAGTTATGATGCGAGGTGGAAGATTGTTAAAAGTAGTCTGAGTCCGCTTCAAGGTTTGCTCAAACTCAGTACAATGATATAGGAGATGAAGAAAATAAGGAAATAACTACACTAATCAGGTGCAGAGACACTTGACCTGCTTGTAAACCTGTCATCTTAGATGAGACTTTGTTAAGATGAAGACCTATACTAACAACTAATGAGCCAAACCCTGTATACAACAGCTAAAGCTACAAGATTGAGAAGCTGAATTAAATATGTGGACACTACCAAGCTAATGAGGAGCGGTGACGCGCATGGAGATGCTGGTTTTGCTCACTACAATTGTATAAATAGAGTTTGAATTCATTACTGTGGATGTACAGTGAGTGACCTCTATATATCTTGAAAAGCATGTCTGAAATACTCGTATGGAAGCATATTTTGAGTGATTTTGACTGTGTGAATGCTGTGAGTAGTAGGTTTTGAGTGATTGGGTGTGATTTGTACAAAAATAATAAAACATAAGTAATAATAAGACTACAAAGGTTCATAGTAGAGTGTGTGAACAAGTGGAAGTTTGAGAGAAAAGGCAGTGTGTGTGATGATTCCTGATGTCTGAAAGAGCTCAATTTAAAAGTGTGTGTGAAATAAAGGTGTATCGTTTTTAGATCAAAGGATTTAGATTGTTTTTAGTAGAATTAAAGAGGGTTTTAGACTATAAAGAACCCTGCAAGAATACAGGGTATAATTGGGTTGAAATTGGAGGCTGAACTCATGATTGTTTAGAGATGTCCGCCATGTCATAAACAAAAGAAGGCAAAATAATGACAGAAATAATTGACAACTATATTAATGAATAGACAACACATACTCAAGTTGTTATATGTGAAATTATTTTTGGAAAGGGTCAGTGAGATAGCTTGAATTTAGAACTCAGTGATAAGATGCATGAATTAAACCTTATTGTAATAAATACTTGCAATGAAGAAAGCAGCTTACACTCAATTAATATGAACACAAAACCTTGATGCCATAGGCAATTTGTTTTTTGTTTTTGTTTGTTTGTTTTGTTGGGTTGAAAAATGAATAAATTTGTGATCATACTTGTGGATCACAGTGACACATAATGATTAGGCATATGATTTACTAATGGAGATGTAATAACTTTATTCTAAAATTAAGGAGAACAAACAAGAACAACACCTTCAGTTGTGTATTGTTGTTGTTCTCTGTGCAGTGTGCTGAGTTTTGTTTTTGTTCCTTTTTTAAATGTTGCTTGAGTAATGAGCACTGTAACTTCTGAAGTAGCTCTCACCATGCGTCCTTGATGATGATAAGTCCAGAGCCAGCTGAGAGCTGGGTTGTCTGTTTTGTTTTATGTGACAAGGCTGAAAAATTAAAACTTAGTTTCTTGTTTTGAAAAAAAAAAAAAAAAAAAGAGAGGTTTTGTGTTTCTCAGCCAAGAACAACTACAATTTCATTTTCTGTTTTGAGACAGGATAATAATAATAATAATAATAATAATAATAATAATAATAATAATAATAATAAAACAAAGATGATTTTGTTTAAGTGTTGAAGCAGGCTAATACTGCAACATACCGTCTAGTGCATGATCTGCGAGCAATAAATGAAATCATCTTATTTATCTTTAAATAAACTCCAATTATGGAGACCTGAAGTCACATGCTTAGGGCACACCCTCAGGTGAAGGCAGAAAGCTACTAAACAAAGAAAAGAAGCCATACAAAATGCGCCACAGCCAAAAAACTAAGTATTCACATTCTTTCTGACTCTTTGTGAGCCTGAGTTATGACCTTGGCTCCCTGTTTTTCTGCCTCCACCAAAGGTGGGGGTGACGCTCCCGTGGCTCTTTACTATCACAAAGAAAAAAAAAAAGTGAGGCCTCTGCTCTCTGAACACAATACTCTTCTCATAACTCAGCGGTATGAAATGTCATGAAACAGTGTAACTCACTCACAGTAAATCAGCAGTATAGGATACTACAAACCTATCTAATAGATCTGGTGATTTTCACATTCTTTTAATTAGAAGGTGTGATGCAAACTGAAACTACATCATGATTACACAAGAAGTATGATGTGGCCTACAGCAGTATCATGATTCACTCATTTTGATTACAGGTATAATGTAATATAATCTCACAACTGTTACAAGCACATTTGCCTTTTTAACACACGCGAAAGTGAAAGGCAACTGTTAAGAAAATGCCCTTTTGGGTGAGACAGGCCCAGAGGCCCTGCATGCAAGCGTACTAACACACATACATGCAATGAAGAGCAGCTTACACTAGAGCACACACTATATGTGCGCCTCTATATCTCACATTGGTGTTAAAACAGGAAAAACTTAATAGTTTTGTTATCAACTGCTGAATTTACCCACTACTGACATTTAACTCTCCAGCTTGCAGGACAATACGTGAAACGCGTTTGTGAAAACAGAGAAGGAAAAATAAAGACAGAGAGAGAGTCTGGTATGACCAAGCAGTGATCAGACAATAAATTTAGTTGGTAATACAATAAATTGTGAGATGCTTTCTCCTTGATTGATGCAACACAAGTAGTTTACTGTATGGAGGAAATTCTCTTTGTGATAATCTTTGAACGTGCATTTCTGTTGACCTGTCAATTTAGCGCATTATAAGCTGATATGCAAATTAGTTGATTGATATTAGATTTGAAAAAATAACTGTATTATAAAATAAGTGAATAAGATGTAACAACGGTTGAAATTAGTTTTTGTTTCTAGTGTGTGGAGAAGGTTTTATCATGGCACACATCTGTTTACATGGAGGAAACTCCTCATGTGATGCGACATTTAGCAGTTTGCAAGTGTGCAGCACATCAGAAGAATGACTATGAAATTACAAAGGGAAACAATTTTACTGACAAAGGATGAACAAAAAGCAGCTCCCACAGCTGAGCAAAAGAAATGGCTGAAATGCGGAGCGCAACTAAGAGATGACTTGATGATTTGTGAAGGAAAACCAATACTTCCAAAATCTCTACACAAAACGACAGTTTTAGTGACACATGGAGTTACTCTCCATGCGTCAACAGGAGGGATAGGAGATATAATCTCCAAAACACTTTTACACTCTAAATTTCGAAATTTCAGTAGCAAAATGCTTATGTAACCATTTCATTCCAACATATGGCATCCCCACTCTGATAAGATCAGATAATGGGACACATTTTGTCAACGAAGTAATCAGCAAAGTCTCTGAAGCACTAGGGTTTAACATCAAATATCACTGTGCTTATCATCCTCAAAGTGCCGGCCTAGTAGAAAGGACAAACGGCACAATAAAACAGAGGCTTAGAAAATGTATGGAAGAAACAGGAAGGCCGTGGCCAGAGTGCATAGGCCTAGTAAAAATGTGGATGAGATTAACACAAGGTTCACAAAAACTTACGCCTTTTGAAATCATTCATGGCAGACCATTTCCACTGCCAATCACAAGTGAACCTTTAGATAAATCAATCAGAGAGACCACACTAGCAGAATGGATGTCAAAACTACTAGAAAACAAAGATATTGTTTTGAACAATAAACTGCCTTCTGAATCTTCTCCAGTATCTTGCAGGTTGAAGCCAGGTGATTGAGTCCTGATTCGAGTTCTCCAGAGAAAGAATTGGAGCTCGCCCCGCTGGGAAGGCCCATACCAAGTGCTTATCACCACGCCAACCGCCTGTAAGATAGCAGAAAGACCATCTTGGATTCACCAAAGCCACCGCAAGAAAGTGAGTGACAGCCCAGACTCATAGACTCCAGCACCCCTACCTTCTGGTGATCTACCTGGTGAAGAGAGGGCTGATTGGGTATATCCCGCCTCTACTTCTCGCCAGTAGTCTACTCACCCGAGGATCTAGGTGTGTTTGGCTGTCATGAAGACACTCGCCGCCCCTAGCAGCTGTCCTCCTGCTCCTAGCAGGACTCCTCGCACTTTTCAAGGACAATAAAGAACAGAACAAGTTAAACGTGCCGCCAGCTTCGCAGGCGTTGGCTATCAACATAAGAAAATCATCATTGATGAGACAAGCTCTATCATCTATTCGCTAACCTTCTTAGTATCTTTCAGGGACCACCCCGATACGAGGTAATCACCGTCGAAAACGCTGGACTTGACAACGGAACGTGTGACCGGCTCTTCTGGATCAACTTCAATGTGACGAATCGGAACACATCCATTCACTTCCCAGTGTTCTTGGACCAAACCCCAGGGAAGAACCACTCCATGTCCTACCGACAAGACAAAGGCAACAGACCCCTAGGCAACACCACCAACTGCAACCAAACCGCCGCCAGCGGAGAAGGCGCACCTGTAAACATGTCTGCGCCCAGCAACGGCACCTACTGGGTGCAGGGAATGGCCTGGCTGTGTGGACAACGTGCCTACTTCATACTGCCACCCGGATGGATGGGCACCTGTGCCCCAATCTTCATTTCAGACCACACCTTCAGGATGTCAGCTGTAAATAGCTCTCAGACTACAAGACAACGACGAGACGTCTCCGCAGTGCAACCACATGACCCCATCTATGGCAGTGATGTGCCAGAGGAATTTAAGCTTTGGACCACCGGACAAAAGGTCCTCCACTCACTGTTTCCATGGGTGGGCACTGGAAAGAACATGTTAAGGATTGAAACTTTGGACTACCGCTTTGGACTGTTCCTGAATGCCTCGTGCAAAATCAACAATCAACAATCAACAAAATGAAGAGATTGATGCCCTGCGCATAACTGTGATGCAACACCGAGTCGCACTGGACATGATTCTGGCTGAAAAGGAGGACTCTGTATACTCTTTAACAACACATGCTGTACGTACATTCCAGATAATGTTCACTCTTCCAACATGACCGACGCCCCACGCACGCTGAAACAACTCAGGGACACTCAGCAACAGGACTATGTCACGAACACTGAAGATTGGCTTACCTGGCTGTTGAGTGGTTCCTGGAAATCTCTTTTAATAAAAGGACTGGTTTTTGTAGGCGTTCTTCTACTCCTACTCTGTTGTTTTACTTCTTGTATTTTGCCATGTGTACAATCAATGATTAATAAAGTTGTTGCAGTTCATGTGCAGGCATACCTGACACTGCCCATGGACGAAGATGATGATGATCCCCCTGACACTGAAATGCTGTGATACACTAATGTATGACGTGCTGATTAAAAATGCGCTGCAAGAAATCATGCACAGATAATAAACCAATGGTGTTTTAACTAGTGTGAAAGTTAAACAACAGGAGGGAAATGTAAAAAGATTTTTATTAAATGCATTGCTGTTTGTGATTCATATTGCTTGCCAGAAGCTCGTCCTTGGACGGCCTGCTGGACGGGAGAGCACGCCTGTGTAACATGTCTTGATAAAAGAGGAACGGAATGTTCCAGTAAGATAGCCACATACTGTTGTATAGTCATTTTTCTTAGAAGAGCGAAAATACGCCGCCCTGTTGTATGGGCACCAGTGACTATAAATGCACGAATAAAGAAGTACACTGTGTGACTCTCACTTGAGACTTCACCCATGTACATGTGATTAAGTATTTTGTCTCACTGTGTTTCTGTTTACCTTGGCAGCTTTCTGTTTGGGATTTTTCCCTTAACACCGTCATTCACCTCCTACATCACTCCCTCGCTCACCTGGAGACCGCTGGGAGCACTGTGAGAATCATGTTCTTCATTTTCTCCAGTGCCTTCAACACTATTCTTCCCTCAGTCCTGAAGGACAAGCTGGAGAACTCTGGAGTGGACCATCACCTCACTACCTGGATTTTGGACTACCTCACCGACCGACCACAGTATGTGAGGACTCAGGGCTGTGTGTCGGACAGGGTCATCTGCAGTGCACGGGGGCCCCACAGGGAACGGTTCTGGCTCCGTTCCTCTTCACCATCTACACTGCAGACTTCTCCCACAACTCCACCCAGTGCTTCCTGCAGAAGTTCTCTGATGACTCTGCTATAGTCGGCCTCATCACTGATGGGGACGACAAGGAGTACAGAGGACTGACTCAGGACTTTGTGGACTGGTGCCAGCTGAACTACCTCCAGATCAACGCCAGTAAAACCAAGGAGCTGGTGGTAGACTTCCGCAGGCACAAACATCCTCCACTGCAACCACTGAACATCCAAGGTTGGAACATCCATTGAGGCTGTGGACAGCTACAGGTACCTTGGTGTTCATCTGAACAACAAACTGGACTGGACTCATAACTCAGACGCCCTCTACAGGAAAGGGCAGAGCAGGCTGTACCTGCTGCGGAGACTCAGGTCGTTTGGAGTGGAGGGCCCACCCTGAAGACCTTCTATGACTCTGTGGTGGCCTCAGCCATCTTTTACGGTGTGGTCTGCTGGGGGCAGCATCTCTGCCGGGGACAGGAAGAGACTGAACAGGCTGATTAGAAGGGCCAGCTCCGTTCTAGGATGCCCTCTGGACCCAGTGGAGGTGGTGAGTGACAGGAGAATGGTGGCTAAGCTGTCATCCCTGTTGGACAACATCTCCCACCCCATGCAGGAGACTGTGACAGCACTGAGCAGCTCCTTCAGTTCAGTGGCTGCGGCACCCACGGTGTGGGACGGAGAGAGATTTCGCAGGTCTTTCCTCCCCACTGCTGTCAGACTCCACAACAAAGACTTCAACTGATCAAACACACACATCCACACATGTGCAATAACACTAATGTGCAATAATAATTTCTGGCATCGTTGTTTTTACTCAGTTGTATATAGCATCTGTATTCTATTTTTATCTTATTGTATATTTTATTCTATTTTATTCTACTGTATATAGTATTTTATTTTATTCTATTCTGTACAGTTGTGTACAGTATTTTATTCTTATTGTATTCTAATTTTTGCTTCATAACTTTTGCACTGTCCACTTCCTGCTGTGACAAAACAAATTTCCCACGTGTGGGACTAATAAAGGTTATCTTATCTTATCTTATCTTATCTTATCTTATCTTATCTTATCTTATGTGTGTTGTACAGTGTCTGGAAAGAAATGACACCCACTTCTCCCACAGGGAAATTGTAGAAAAGGGGAGAGGCCAAAGGGGTACACTGTATTTATAGGGTTGCACCAAAGAAGAAGAAGAACAAATATAACTACAGGCTTGGAGGTCCTAACAGTCAGGTATAAGGAACACATTTTGTGGTCTAGAACACATTTTCTGTAATTATAACAATATGTAATTTTTGGCCCGGTTACATTTATTCTGTCACGTCTCTGAGTGATAACGTTGAGCTGTGTGTGCTAACACGTTGTTAATGGTGTGTTCAGAGATTACTTCTGGTTACAATGTTCTGTTTTTTTAGGGAATTTCTGATGGATTCCCTCAAGCAACAGTTATGGCCACAGGCGGTGCGGATCCAGGGTGTGCAAATGAACAAATGTTGAATGCCTTGAAGGAAAATTCAGATTTGACATGTAAGTTCACCTAAACTCTGGTTAGGATTTGGTCAAGATCAAAGTCACTCACGAAACCAACAACAAGATTTGCAACAAATGTCCAAACAGGTTCACAGACTATAGACGAGCAGACAAACAAGCTTGTCTTCACAATCAGGGTTTAACTTGTGCCACAGATTGAGGAGTTTTGGTAATAGCAAGAACTTCAACACTGAAGAGCATTTGAGTTGTTTCAGTCTCGTCGGGATGCCTCCAGGTCCCCTCCCTGGGGACGTACTCTGGGCCTGTCCAGCTAAGAGAGCACCTCAAGGCAGACCTGGAGCATTCTGGAAGGATTACATTGGACCCCATCTGGCTTGTAATTTGCCTTGGGCTTTCCCCCAGAAGAGCTGAGTACATGACAGGAGAGAATATTTAGTATGTGTGTGCACATGTGTCATAAAGAGAAGGAGAGTAGAAACCATACAGCTGCAAATGAACACATTCTTTGTTTTTTGGTCTTCTTCTTTGTATGTGTGAAGATGAGAAATTGGGAGGAAAGTAATAAATGTGGCAGGGATGTGAGTGTCCTTGAGATGAGAATAATTATAGTGATGCATGAGTATCTACACAGGGAATATCAGATTATTCACGTTGAATGTGTCAGTTTAAAATGTGAGCGTATTCCTGTGATTTCATCCCTTTCTCATTAGCGAATGAATATGAATTAAATTTGAATTTGCATTAGGGATTAGGAGTTATCATTTACTTTGGCTCCGCATTTTCTGTTTGTTTTAGTATTACTCATGTGATGAAACTATATCTTTTTCAAATGGGTAGCGTGACAGAATTTCTTTGAGTTTCTATGTGAGTGAATTTTTCAGGTGGCAGTGAAATAAATAAGAAAATTCCAGCCTTCCTTCCTCAAATTGGAATTCATGCAGGATTTCTGGAGTGAAAACGTCTTTCAGACCAAACAGGCCTTCAGAGCAATTACACCACAGTTACTGACATACATTGGTGTTTGTTTAATTTCTTTGGATTACAGGGAAATCCCTTTTACACGAAGGAGAAAAGAAAAGACAAAAGCATGACAGCTGACCTGAGTCTCGTCGTTTATATTCTTATTTACGGCAAAATGAATATTTGATGGTGTGAAATCTTGTGCTGTTTTACTCTGTTCGAGGACGGGTAACCAGTGGGAGACCACAAATAGATGCATGTGGCCACACAGCCTAATGTGTTAAATTCAAAGCATTTTATTCTTCATTTATTTATTTGCTTGGTTAAATTTGACCAAAAACCCGCTCGTGTGTGATACTAATTTCCAAGGCTTTACCCACGCACTGTGTTGATATTTGTTTAGTGTATCTTGGGAAAAATAATGACAAAGATTTACTTGGTGTAATCCTTACATTACTTTCTGACCACAGGTCCTGTAGTGTCTTTTGAACGACTGTTATTCTCACCTGTAGAGGAAAAATGATTTCTTTAAATGGTTTGTCATTGAATTTATATTTACAGAATGAAGAAGATATATTTATAACATGCTTAATCGTTTACAAATCCAACATTTAATTCTTCATTCTTCCAGTTTCATTTGTCCGATGAGTTTACTCTTTAGGTATTTGAAAATAAATGTAAACAGAGAAGTTTATTACAATCTAAACTGAATGAGGACATAACATGGACGTTTCCAGCTCATCAAATCTGACAGAGCAGTCATTATTCTTAAAGTAAGTTCACTTCGTCCTCTCCTGCTCTGTCGTTCTTACATCTGTGAGAGAAGTTATCTCACATTCTCTTCTCTCCCTTTAGCTAGCAGCAGGCTGTGTGACAAACTGCACACCATCAGTTTGGCTGTTTGCTGTTATTTGCTGGCCTGTTAGAGATGCTGCATTTGAAATTACCTGCCAGTATAAAACCATTACTACCTTTATGTTGGTTCATCTGTGGACGCTCTGCACTCTAAACGCTGTTCTGCATCATTCCAGCTCGATTTAACCCCTGACTCTACAGTGCTCTAATTGATGTATAAATTATATATTTTTGCAGCTTTTATGTCTTTGTGTGCATTCAGCACTCTTGATGTTACACCAGTACGATCTGTTACTGTTCCCTACATTCAGTTTTCCTGCTGGTATCAGTCAATCTGAAGCTCAAGGCTCTCCAGCTGTCGAGTATTAATTTTTACTATCATGTGATTAACATTTTGAAGATATATTAAAAAAAAAGCTTACTTGGTGATGAAGAAGCTTGAGTTAAATTAATTACCGAGTCATATTTTAATTTAAAATGTCTGCTGAAAATGAATTATTTTGTTATCAACTGTCTGCTTCTTTTGAAGAATTCATGCAAGTACCCTATGAGACAATGGAGAGCAATGACATTCTCTTGAGACCACTTCACTTCTTGGATTCATTAATTAATCGTGTTGTTTATTTGTTTGCTAATTTGCATGTAATTGTTTAATGGTCAGCTCTTTGCGAGACCTAACGCCATGACCACACTGATTGCAAAGACAGAGCATAAAACGAAACAATTTAACTTCTCTAATTCGTCGTGACTCGTTCCAATCTTTCAGACGGCCCTTGGACAGAATTTGAATGAAGACTTGAACACATCAGACGTCCAGAAGATTAGTGTCGTAGCCTTCTGGGCTACTAAGTGGAAATAGTGTTTACAAGGGAAAAACAAGTATACACATTTGTGCCAAAGGGTGTGGCGATATGTGCAAATGACACATGAATGAAGCAACTGTTGTTACCAAAAGTGTAAACAGTTTGCAGGGCTCTGCCAACTTTTCCACAGATTTACTAGCATCATATATCAACACTAGGCCGTGATGCCACTGTGGCACGAAAGTAAGTACCGCTTTTCTATGTTTGTCTGCTTTGTTATTGTGTTTATTTATTTAGAGTCATCGTGTTAATTCATTAATTAAACATAATGAATTAAAAGCTTTTTACAGACGTGTTTGGGAAGTCATGCTGTTGTGCACTTTCTAAAACTTTATGTTCTTCCTGCCAGTCCATTACAGCCTTTATTGACTTTGCCTTAAACCTGATACCACTCCCTGTACTGCTGTGCAGCAGTGGGAACAATAATGATCTATTAATGCCTTTTGAACTGATAAACAAGCAGTTTTGTATATCGAGCTTCACACAGCGACATAAGCTTTTGTTTAGAGCTGAGGGATTCTCTGAGTTCTTCATTATCAGCAGCTCTTTTCAAACACAGATTGTTACTGGAATGAAGAGAATCTGATTAGCATCATAAATTAAAACCTGTTCTTATCCTACTCTTTGTGTGTCTATCCTAGAAGTGCAAATTACAAAAGGTTCATCTTGACCTGTTTCATCTCAATGCATGTCTTAACTAATGACGCGCCGATATTTTCGGCTACCACTGCTTACCCAGCCAATCTGCACCAAACTTGCAGCACTGTTTTCAGAAGCACCCTCGATGATTTTGACCTGCTGCCAGCGCAGCCTGTTGTGATAACTGAATCAGGGTTTCTTTTTGTTTCCAGCATGTAACAGTATCCAGTTCTTTGATGTCATAAAGTATCTACAACAGTTCTTTCTAACCACGAGCGGAGCCACAGTGCGACCGTGAAATAAATGAGCAAAATCCTGCAGAAGAATTCCCGATCAAACATGAATTCCCTGTTCTCAGTGAACTCACGTACACTCTCATATTTCCTTTGACTAACATGCCGTCACACCACCCTTTTAGAATTTCCTTGGTGTTCAGTCTGAGCACCTTAAGGCTCGTCCTTGCTTTGAATAGTAGAGCGTGCATTATGACTCTTTTTTCTGTTTTCTTGTTTTGCCTAGCACTCGCTGGAGGCTACAAGTCAGTGAAGGCAAAAAATATAGAGACTTTACAAACGAGCTATTGGCAGTGGGTGTATTGTTCAGGCGTACTTTGAATAATGGCTGTCTGTGGGTTAATTGAAGCAAGATTTAAGGAGAAATTTTATTTGGCTAAAATTAAAAAAATTAAAAACTGTCATAAAGATGTGGGTGCGTGTGCGTAACCTTGTGTAGGAATATGTACGAAGGCACAGAATGTTTCTTTGCATAATGCATGGTGGGTATGTTGAGAAAGCAGGCCTGCTCTTTTCTGCAGTGATCAGATAGAATACATGAAATGGCAGCAGCTTCAGAGATCATATGAAGCACTCCTTCAGTCGGTTTACCTTTTAATGTTTTGCATTTACAAAAGGCTCAGGATAGGGTAGAAAACGCTGCAATGTCATAGTTTTATAATGTCCATCTTCAGTATTTCAAAATAAAACAGCCAATGACAGTTTGAGCTGTTTATCCCTCAACAGGCCCCGTCTGCCCTTTCCACCATATGCAGGACATCACTGAAGCCGATATCTAATGCTGCACTCTGAGATAACTTGGAGGATTTACTTTTGAGATATATTTTCCACCAGCTACTTTTGTGGTTTGTGTACTTTTTGCCTGTCTTAGATTCTCTGTCTAAAAGATGAGTGCGTCCATACACAAACTAGTCCCCTACGCCACCGCAATGAGCAACAAGGAGAAATCACATCGCTCACACACAAATATCCATCCACATCTTATCCAGCTGTGCGCAGCTGGATTGCACACAGTGATCATTTTAAGAGACGTTTTGTTTTGTAATAAAAGGAATGACAAAATCAAATGGATAGAACAGCATTAGTAAGCAATAACACTGATGTTTATATGCATTTTATAAATATTCTATCTGTTGTTGTCACCATTAAAATGTACTTAGTAACTGACTCACTGATTATGAAGTTTATATGTCTGTCATATACACACTTTTGCACAATTCAGCATATTTGTCATTATTTAACTACATTAATATCTCTTACAACTGAGAGAGAAGCAGTGAGAGGTGTGTGGCTCTTCTGTAAAACCACCCACATAATTATTGTATAAATCTCCATAAATATGTTCTAGTTTAATAACGAATAATAACAAGCTCTGTAGACAAGTCCTTCGTTCAGTTATGAGAACTTGTAAAGTACAAAACCCCGAGGGAAGAGAGTGGTAACTCATCTGTCGAGCACCTCATCAGGGAAGATAAAACAATAAAACTGGCGAATGCAAATGAGACTCCACTGAGAACAATGGTGGGAAAGTTGTTTATACCTGAAACAAATGCCAAAAATATGGTGATAAAAGAATCCAAACAAGACTCATTTGGCATCAAACATGGATATGACAAGTGACAAATAAAGAGAAGCTTTAGGGAGCTCTTTTCGCTCAGTAGGAGATAAACAACAGGCTCAGCTGCCTGGGAAGAGGATGGTGACAAGATCTGAGCCGTCTGTGTAAAAGACTTAACAGTAATCACGGCAGAGTGCAAGAAGGGGAGTTCACAAGAGACGAGGCCAACTACTGTCAAAGTGGAGGAAAACTGCCAGAAGAGGTCAGGAGGACCTGTTCAGTGTAGTTCAATTAAAGGCGAGGCGCATCATTGGGCATCATCCCTGACGTCTGCAGAAACACGCAGTAAAAACACGGAACGAAAGAAATGTGCAGCTCTGGCCTCTTAGCCTTAGATACGTGGTCTCAGTTAAACTGTTGTATCTTTAAGAATATTACATTTTTTAACAAGTTACACAATAGAAAACTTTAGTAGAGCAGTTTGAGTTTCTATGGCATTGCCGTACAATCAGGTAACATTTTAAAACAATGTATGAATTTCTCATTTTCCCAGTTTTTCAGTTTACAAATATATTATTTGTTTGTGTATTTATTGTTTGGCTACTGGTGAGGGTGGAGATGCAGCAGAAGAGGAAAAATATACCTGCTGTTAATGTCACACAAGCACTTTTTTCTACAGTCTTTGTATGAAAGTCATAACGACATTCTGATGACGATTCAATTCAATTTTATTTATTTGTACAGCGCCAATTCACAACAACAGTCGCCTCAAGGCGCTTTATATTGTAAGGTAGACCCTACAATAATACACAGAGAGAAAAACCCAACAATCATATGACCCCCTATGAGCAAGCACTTTGGCGACAGTGGGAAGGAAAAACTCCCTTTTAACAGGAAGAAACCTCCGGCAGAACCAGGCTCAGGGAGGGGCGGGGCCATCTGCTGCCACCGGTTGGGGTGAGAGAAGGAAGACAGAATAAAGACATGCTGTGGAAGAGAGACAGAGATCAATAACAAGTATGATTCAGAGAAGTCTATTAACACATAATGAGTGAAGAAGAAACACCCAGTGCATCATGCTGTCATGGTCTGGGTGAGTCTGAGTAACTTTCCACAGCATCAGCTCTCCTCCTCCTCTGGGTGGAGCCCTTCTTGCCCCACCCCGTTCCTCAGCTGCAGGCAATTATTCTGGCAGTATTTAGGAGCAGCGCACACAATGAGTCTTCGCCAGATTGTCTGCTAACCTCAGTTAGTTCACAGCCTCATGTTTTTGTACATCTCTCAGTGTGTCTTACTTACCTCCCTTTTCCTGTCTCCTAGTCGGTACCTGGACTCATCATCCAAACCCTGCCATAGCCTCGCTTCTGGATTCCGGTCAGCTGCTGCTTAATCCTTTTCAGGCAAACTGCCATTCACACCAGCCTGCCTCCCTGCGCACCTGTAAAGGACTCGGTACTCGCTCGGACCTCGCCTCACCTCCACCTCCAGCTTATCCCCGCCTGCGAACACGTAAGCCATCTCAGCTTATAAAACTGGGAAACTCTCACAACTCCTTGGACCGTTCTGATTATCTTCTCCTTTGTTTCAGTGACCCTGGTCTGCCACAGTTTCCACCTGCCCCACTCCAGCCCTCAGCAGTTTAGTGACCTGACAGTTCCATGCTTAGCCTAAGCCCAGCACTTCACAGACACCACGCTTTTGCTCAAAGTTTAATCTTGTTTTTGTCTTGAGTATCTAAGTTAGGAATTCTGGTAAATAAAAGTTTTTGTTTTTGCAAATCACTTCAAGCCTCCGGTCTTTTGGTTCTGCGCATGAGTCCATTCCACTTCACGGGCCTCTGAGCCATGACACATGGGAATCCCCCAGCAGCAATACACCTATTGCAGCATAACTAAGGGAGGATTCAGGGTCACCTGGTCCAGCCCTAACTATATGCTTTAGCAAAAAGGAAAGTTTTAAGCCTAATCTTGAAAGTAGAGATAGTGTCTGTCTCCCGAATCCAAACTGGAAGCTGGTTCCACAGAAGAGGGGCCTGAAAACTGAAGGCTCTGCCTCCCATTCTACTTTTAAATACTCTAGGAACAACAAGTAGGCCTGCAGAGTGAGAGCAAAGTGCTCTAATGGGGTGATATGGTACTACAAGGTCATTAAGATAAGATGGGGCCTGATTATTTAAGACCTTGTATGAACTTGACATTTTTGGTGACAGTACTGATACTTCCAGGTGACAAGAAACTGTAAAAACTGTTAATGTGACAGACAGCCCTCACTGCAGAGAGATCATTATAACCTTGGACAGTGAATAGTTGAAAGCAGGATTTGTGAATCACCTTGAATAAATGAGATGTTGTTTATGTTATAGTTTATGCAGATATGAAGTATGGCTGGTAAACTGCAGAGATATTAGGCAAACATGGAGAGAGAAGGAAAACTTGAAATCACTGGAAGGCAGTACTACTGGCTTTAAGAAATACAACTGAATGCAATAATAATACATTCGGATATGAAGTATGACTGGGTGAGTGCCTAGATGAGTTTAACCACAGGGAGTTGAATAAAATCATTATTTATAATTGACAGCTTGTCCCGAAGGCTTTAGATCCAAAATTATCGCTCTTTAACTTCATCTTTGAGTGGACAATTTTGTAGAACCTGACAGTCTTTTCTATTCTCCCTTTTTAAAAAAGGAATAAAAGAAAAAAGAAAAAAACCTCTGTGCTGTGTCCAAGTGCTATCATTTCGAGCCAGATTCAGATCCGAGGCAGTCAAATGCATCACAGAGTTGATTAGCATTCAGCCTGATATACTTCCATTAATCATTAGCTCCTATTAGGACACCACTGTGGCTGATTGCTCTCTCCTTTGGCTCAACACATCGTGGTTTTGGCAGAGGTTTTTGTGCCTGTAATAAACTGTGGAAGAGTAATTTGAGTTTGCAGGGGCGCTTCTTAGGGGCATGAATGCACCCAGCAAATGTCATGCAATCTGGGCAGATACAAAAACATGCACCGTGCCTCTCCGGCTCCATGCACTGCTCAGCACATTGTGGAGAAACAGACACAGACATCCAAGGGATGTTAGCATGATCCTCACAATGATTATAGTCCATACTTGAGTTTATTGCAGGGCATACATACTGAGAATGTAAACTCAGAGTAGTTCTATGCTGCCAAAAACAAACTCCTCTTGTCTCTCTTGGTCATATTTTCTCAAATGGTTACAATCTCCTGAACATCTATTGCTGAATTCACTGGCTTCACCTTATTCTACTGTGAGTTAACACTGGTTGTATCACCTGTAGCAACAAGCTCCTTAGTTTCCCTTGATGAAACAGCTTTAGGTGAATACAAGTTAGCTGCTGCTGTTTCAGAGCTGTAAGACCAATGTCATGTGGCAAGAAAAGAAGTTTGCAGGTGAGTCTGCAGGTGTGCTACATGAAAGCTGAAGTAGAGCTCTTTCCAGCTGACACACATTTATTATCAACTGTTATGATTTGCATTCCACAGAGATGTTTTTTGCCCTTTTTACATACAAATTCAGAATAATGCTTATACTTGCAGAAGGTACACAGACTGTACCGTCTGCTCTGTCAGGAGCGGAGTAAATATATTAACTGGCACCAGTACACTACTACCTGCAGAAAATAGAAATAGCACACAAGGACTGTTCATGAATGTCGTGAAGGAGGATATGCAGAGAGTTGGTCTGACAGAGGGGGATGCTAGTAATAGACACGGAGAGGTGGAGGCAGATCATCCACTGTGGTGACCTAAAGGGAAGAAGCAAGAAAACGAAGAAGATCTGCTGCTTTCCTGGTGTTAGTTACTGTCCTCTACTATGAGTATGGTTGCAGAATTTAAGGAAATGGCACAAATGGCCTCTGAGAACAGTTTACCACAATGCAAATGAGTTGTGGCAGCTGAATAACAAAATGACTGCTGGGACTGACTGTGAGGCTTTCAAAGAAGAAACCAGTGATCGGTAATCGTAAATAAAACACAACTATCTGTTTCATTAGCATCTAGCAGCACACTGTCAGCACGCTGATGTGAAAGTGAGAAACACACAGGAAGCATTTCAGCTAACAGGGGATTTCTTCAGACCTCCCCTTTTTCTTTTGTAAGCAATATTCATGTAATGCCAGCGTAATCTACGTGTAATCAGATGCAAAGCAACTGGGGTACACTCAGCATGAGAACAGAAGAATACTGTATGTTAAAGTGTGTGTGTGTGTGTGTGTGTGTGTGTGTGTGTGTGTGTGTGTGTGTGTGTGTGTGTGTGTGTGTGTGTGGATGTTGGGTGGGGTGGGGGGGGGGGCTGTGTGATATAAAGCAGGTGAAACAGGCAGAAAAATGAGAGGGACAGTGAAACAAGGCGTAGAGTCAAAGGTGAGTTAAGATTCAAAGCATCCACACACACTGAGGCTCTTCTCCTGATCACAGGTGAGCTCATTGCCTCGTGTCTTGGATGTCTGACTGAGGAAAGCACAGGCAGGGCTCTGACTGACACTTCGCTCTGCCCACTTACATTTGGACATAGAGTTGTTCCTACTCGTTTAAGGGCTCGTTGCCGTTTTCACCATCTTCCAGTTTGTCTTCCTAAAGTCCTCCTCGTATTTTATTTGCTTTGAATTCATTTTGCTCTTGAGAAGGCAACAATACCTTCATATACACACAGCACCCTGAAATGAAAATGACAAAGCTTTTATATAGTGCTGTAGCTGCATAGATGCAAAAAAATGAGTTATTTCAGCCTATGGCTCGGTAGCTGCTAGGCAACATGCCAGCTTTGTAATATATGATGTATAATTTAGCTTCCATAGATATAAATGAAATATTGTACTTGTGAAATGAAAATGACAGGATGCTTCCATAAGGTGTTATTAGGGGCATGATACCACGTCCCCCTGGTCCTCCTGGAGTGACTCGCCTTTTTTATTTGTCTCTTCCCTTTTTGCTCCTGCTCTCCTCTGCTGGTGCGAGTGTGGCCAGTTGAGTGTTGTTGTGTTTGTGTTCCAGAGGTGAAGTGTTTTCTGAGTCTCCACCCTGGCTGCCTACACCTGAAGTTCATTGCTGATTACTCCCCAGCTATGAAGTTCTCCCTTGTTGATGCTAGATCATTGCCCTGCACGTGGTACCAAAGCGTTCGTGATCAGCTAGTTATTGTTTACGCTTGGACTTAGCTTTGATTCCTTTTGCTCGGCACCAGCTGCCGTTAGGAGTCTCAGAGGAGAGGTTTGCATGCAAGAAACATGAAGAAAGAGAAGAGTGCTGTGTAGATGAACCTGCCTCCCCCTGCATTACGCATCCATAGGAGTCAATGACAGACTGCTCCTGTTCTTCTCTAGAAAAGACCCTCTTTACTCCTGTCTGCAAAGAAATAAAAATAAACAAATATATGATTTTATGCTGTCATTTGTCTATGTAGGGCTTTTGACATTTTACTGAAATGACCATATAGGTGAGCGACTACACTCGGGCAAACTTGTAACCACCGCTTACACCGTTTTTCTTGAAACTGTTACTGGTGACCCATGAGAGCCACTTTTGTGAGGACAATCCAAGCCTCCGTGTGTCTGATCTCCACAGTGAACTTGAAAGGGCGCGATTGTTTGGGGAAAGCAGTTTAGTGAAAACTTTATTAAATACAAATTATGTTTTGGTCAAGCCGACTTGCTGTGCGGTCCTGTGAGACGGGGGATAAGCAGGGAACAAGTGTTCTGGGTCTTTTTTAGGATAAATAGAAAAACTAATATTACACTGCATACACACAGCAAAGCTGCCTAAAAACCACAACATTCTCCATATTTGTGTATCTTATTTCTTCCGTGCTCTTCCTCGGGTCTCTTGCTCTCAGCGCGGCTCTGCTCTCATCTCCTCTCCTCCACAGACTTGTTTATGCCTCTGCTTTGCTTTAGAGTGGTTAAGCTCTCCGTGGCAGAGTAGCAACAGGGTTGTTTGTGATGTCTGTATGGTCGGAAGGATGACAGTGAAAGGCTTGATAGCTCCATTAATGTTCCTTTGGTCTTCCATTTCAAGGCTGCACAAGTGCTCTAATGCCCACTTGTGTGTGTGTGTGTGTGTGTGTGTGTGTGTGTGTGTGTGTGTGTGTAAATCTGTTTACAGAGTCATGTTTTGTGATAAAGACTTGGTTTAAAATTAGACTCGATAGTTTTTCGGTTTACGTTGTAAGGGTTAGGGGAGTAGATGTGTGGTATATCTCTAATGGTGTTGCTGAGAGTCATGGCAGAAATGTTTCCAAACTTTTTTTTTTAAGTACTCCTGTGATTTCTGATGCAGCGAGTGTGTGGCAGGTGTCTTATAAATAATTCGACACCTCTCTGACAGCGGTGGACTATCAGGCCACCTGAAGTTTCTGTCTGTTCAAGTTAGAGTCAGAGAGACATTTGTGGCAGACTGTTGGGAGATCTGGACTGTTTTGCAGAAACCTGGAGTGTGGTTGTCGAAGCTAAACTAAAATAAATAAAAAATAAGAATACATGAACTTTTAGATTCTAGTATCATCTGAATCTAGCAGAGTAGCTCCCACTACCTCCCACACTGGCGGTGACTGTTGTTGTCAGTGAGAAAATACCGTCTTACTGACTTTAAGAAGTTTTTTCACTAATTTTAACGCATCAGTCAGTTTGTGCACTTTACAGTATTGCATTTGGGTAGCTGAAGAGTGTGGGGCGTTTGTTCAGTAACATTTATTTAGTGCTCATCCAAACTTTTTGTCTGAATTCAGGGGCATAAACACTGAATTCAACAACTGGACAAAGCTGCATTACACACAAGCTACTCATATCATCCCCGTAGAGCACTTCACTCTCAGACTGCTGCCTCACTTGTGGTTCCTGGTTTATTTAAAAGTACAATAGGAGGTAGAGCCTTCAGCTTTCTCTACTTTTGATTAAAACTTTAAATTAAAGCTTAAAACTTTCCTTTTTGATAAAGCTTATAATTAGAGCTGGATCAGGTAAATGCTAGATACAAAGTACTTGGATATAGAAAGAAGTGCCGGTATATGGCTCTCTGTGCTCAACTAGAGTTTAAACCTGCTACATAAGAACCATTCCATTCATCATTCACATCACTTTGCATTTAATCATGAGTTATTATTCATCTCTGGCTCTCTTCTTTCGTCTTGTCTCCCTCCCCTCACCCCTAACCACTCACCCCTCCCTGAGCCTGGTTCTGTCGGAGGTTTCTTCCTGTTAAAAGGGAGTTTTTCTTCTCACTGTCGCCAAAGTGCTTGCTCATAGGGGGTCTTATGATTGTTGGGTTTTCTCTTTATTCTTTACCTTACAATATAAAACGATTGAGGCAACTGTGGTTGTGATGTTCATTACTTTCAGCAGCTTCCTTTTTCACAAGGGTGACCACAACAGTTCCACATGTTTGATCAAGCAGATTTTGTTTATGCTGATGGGATTTGTGCATCATCCCACGACCAAATCCAGAACCTTCTCTTTGTTAAAAAGCAGATAACCTGCACTCTAACTTACTGTTAGTTCACGACTAAACTACAGTATCTGTAAAGGTCAACTCAAGAAAAACACACCAAAGAACTAAAAGGCACTTTAAGGTGCGAGTTGTAATTGGACTTTAGAGTTTTAAACTTACTCACCCGACTGAATTCTTAAGGAGGCAGAAAGCTCCAAAAGAAATCGCAATCAGCACTCTCCAAAAGCAAAATCCAAGTTCTCAAAATGACTGAAATCGTTCCAGAGCTATAAAAACAAACACAAATGGAATCAGCACTCTCCATCATCAGTAGCAAGTATATTTGTCCAAGTTCTCAAACCCACATAGCACCCTGAGTAGAACTAGAAAAGCCACTAATTGTCTCATGTCAATGCAGAGCTATAATTCTTAAACACGTCCATGTCACGCAGGCACAAATGGACTCAGGCGCAGACCAGCTGAACTAGAATAGCAGTCGTCAATTTATTTACAAAAACACCAGCGTGAAAGTATATACAGTGTACAGGGTCAGACTAAAGGGTATGCAACGGTCCAGGGGAGAAAGGGGAGAAAGTCCAAAACACACTAAGATTTATTTTTAGAATTAATATTTTGTTTCTAAGTGGAATTGACAATTTAGTCTGTTTGTTTGTTCTATTTTGCTTCCTTCCCAGTTTGACTTGCACTGTTCCTTAAGTACATCTGCCCTCCAAACACGCTCCGCTCACTCGCTCCTCTTTTTACTCTTGAGCAACGGCACATTTAAATTACAAATATAGTTCACACGTGATATTGTTTGCTGAAATGAAACAAAACTCACTCACTCTCACTCCACTCCACTCCACACCATGCCACCAGGAAAACAGATCGGGGGTACAGACGAGTCTGAGAGCCTAAGCACAAGAGAACTGCAGTTAGAATAAACAGAGTAATCACACGAGAAACAGAGTTTATCGGGGCTGTACTGACAAGAGTAACTCAACAATCCAGCAAAGAAGCCTTCTGAGTCCTCAGCTTAAATAGCCCAGGAGTCCAGGTAATCAGGTGAATTCACAGCAGGTGCGTGGGCCAAGGGCGGGAGCCCAGCTGAGCTCCGCCCAGGCAGACAGGTGAGAGACAGGAGAGGGAGAGAGAGAGAGACAAACTAAAAACAACATGTAGCCTGAAACATAGGTCCACCAAGGAGACACAGAGACCATGACAGTCTAAAGCTTGAGCAAACAGTTACTTATTGCCTCAAACTGCACTGACAAAACTGACCAACAGAAATCCAAAGCTGTGCACATTCATCACAACATGACAAAATATTATTTTTTTGAAACTGGGTTGATTGGCTCTCCAGTGGGCTGCACTGATGTTAAAAAACAAAGTTTTTAACATGACTGACTGCAGAGTCACCTTCATCATTACAAAGGTTTGTATCCAGGACACCAAACTGCAAACCAATGCTGTGTTATCCACAGTGTCACACTGCTGCTGCTGCTCCACCCTCGTTCTTCTCTTCCAGTCTGACCGTCTGTGTAAACATCATTTACTAATCTAGCATGATAAAAAGAACTAGTCCCTCACCTTAGCATCTGCTCGTCTCAGTCTTTGGCTAAGGGTTGCAGTTACAAGTGACACTGTAACTCTTACCAGTCAAATTGACTATATTTTAAGATTTTACTCATGATTTCTTCACAATTGTTCAAAATAAATAAAACTGCAAAGAACCAAATTACTGAATGAGTACTGTCCTCAGTGCATGTTTTATTCATGACTAAAAGCTGTTTGCCAAAAGATCATCAGTTTAAATTTGAAGTATGTTTCTAGTGTCTACATTTAATATCACGCAACTAAAAAAATGTTGTACTTTACTACCTTTATTTTCAATTCAGTCTTATTTATACAGCGCCAAATCACAACAACAGGTGCCTCAAGGCGTTGTACAGTAGACCCTACAATAATACATACAGAGAAAACACACCAATCATATGACCCCCTATGAGCAAGCACTTTGGCGACAGTGGGAAGGAAAAACTCCCTTTTAACAGGAAGAAACCTCCTGCAGAACCAGGCTCAGGGAGGGGCGGGGCCATCTGCTGCGACTGGTTGGGGTGAGAGAAGGAAGACAGGATAAAGACATGCTGTGGAAGAGAGACAGAGATTAATAACAAGTATGATTCAGTGCAGAGAGGTCTATTAACACATAGTGAGTGAAGAAGAAACACCCAGTGCATCATGGGAATCCCCGGCAGCCTACACCTATTGCAGCATAACTAAGGGAGGATTCAGGGTCACCTGGTCCAGCCCTAACTATATGCTTTAGCAAAAAGGAAAGTTTGAAGCCTAATCTTGAAAGTAGAGATAGTGTCTGTCTCCTGAATCCAAACTGGAAGCTGGTTCCACAGAAGAGGGGCCTGAAAACTGAAGGCTCTGCCTCCCATTTAACACATATGTTAACTAGTTACTTTACTGCTCATGATTACACATTTTTTAATTTACTGATGAGATACAAAATCCAAAACCTTAGAGCTTAAGGCCTCACTTGAGATAGGAAGCACTGACATGCCCACGCTCTTTGGGCAGGTCAGTGCTAACTAAACCCCGTGCATTTTCCAGCTAATATTTGAGCACTTTGCTACTTTTAGGATGGAGTGCATCATTTTTTAATCATACTCTAAATACTGAAAATGTGTAATTATGTTGGGCAACAGTTTTATTAAGAAAAGGACTTTTTCCTTTTGCCCATAAAGGTCTGGAGAAGCCTAAACGTGCTGCAGTCTTTGCCTTAGCTGCATATTAGGACTCAGCAGGGGACCCCTACTAGACACTCAAGCCTCCAGCTCTTGTTTTTGAAATCCTCCACAAGCAGAGACTCGAAATCCATTTAATTAGTGCCAACATTTGCCTTAAATTTTACATTTAGATTTTCAATTATTGTAGGCTGGATGGATGGTAGCTACAGGTGGATTATTCATGGAGGAAGATGGGCTCTTCAGCAGATTCATCTTGAGCAAGGGTAGTCTCATTAGAGAATTATTTTAATGTTATAAAACTATAGTTTAGTGTGTTTCCAGTCCTTTTTTTCTCCACACAGGTAAAAGCAAAGTTATAGTTGAGATTCTATCAGTTCATAATCGTAGCATTTCAGGTAAGTAACTACAATAATAGAAGAATGATTTGTTGACATAGATTATAACTGAACACGTCCCCCTGAGGACTTGGATACTATATATAATGTGTTTTTATTGCTGCTGCTGCTGTATGCTCCAGTACCAGTGGAATACGTGCAGTATTTTGAAATGCATGCTTTACCACTAATTCTCTCACTCATGAAATGTATTGTTGACTTGAACAGAAGTTTCATTAATCACATCAGTCCAACACCCATCTATGACGGTGTTCTCAGTATCTGTGTCGGTGTTTCTTTGCCTCTCTTAGTCGTATTTCTTTAAAGCAACACGGGTTATTAAGAGCTCCCACTTGAGCTCATGAGCCTCAGCCTCTCATCAATAGCTCGTACAGAGCTACTGGCTTTTGTATGAATGAATCTTGTCACTGGGTTAGTACCTGAGTATTTGAACACCCTACAGTCAAAGGTTTCTTTAAATCATTGGTAAGTGCTACATACAAAAACAGGCAGCGAGGCACGGTGAGACAGCCGAGGGGCAAAAAGTCAAGAAGAAAAAGTAACAGATGCTTGATGATGAACGTGGTAGAGTACAGCACATGAATACAGTCTGCTGAATCCAAGGTTCCCACCAATATTCATCATTGTTACGTGCCTGTGTTTGTGTATGTTTGTGTGATACAGCTAATTTGAACACACGTGTGGAGAAGTACAAAGAGGGATTTCATAAAGTGCAAAGTCTGACTTCATGGTGATGTGGTACACAAAGGTTTCACTGGGACTTTGTGTGCATGTTATCAAATATTAATTCCAAATGTGCAGTTGGATTTATTTATCTATCAATATGACTGCAAATTGATTGCCTTTTGGGTCAGATGTTCCCCAGGGCATTTGATTACTTCTTATAGTCACTATCTGTCCAAACTGGATGCTGGATTCCATCAGAAATACTCACATACATAGATACTTGTGGTTGTACACCATAATGTTACAAAAGTCACTCTCCATCATTCACATCCATCTCATATTGTGTATTTAGGCACACAGACATGTTTAAGACAATACTGACGTCCAATCAGAGCATTCGAATGGGGAATAAAGATTATTTAAGTGTCTTTGAACGTGGCACGGCTGTTGGTGCCGGATTGACTGGTTGCTTTCACACACAACCATCTCCAGGGTTTACAGTGAATGGTCTAAAAACATCCAGTGAGCACCAGTTCTCCGGGCAAAAATGTCTTATTTGCCAGAGGTCAAAGGTGACTGCTTCGGGCTGATAAGAGGGCAACTGTAACTCAAATGACTACTTGTTACGACGAGCATCTCTGACCACACGACACATTGAAACCTGAAGGTTTGTGTTAGCAGGTGCCATTCCTCTCAGCTAAGAAAAGAAAATCGAGGCTACAAAAGTGGATGACAGCAGATTGTAGAAACATTGGTTTGACTGATGAGTCTAAATTTCTGCTGAAGTCAGAATTTGCCATGAACAACATGATGCATGAATCAAGCTTCTATCAACAGTTCAGGCTTCTAGTGGTCTGTGATGACGTAAGGGATTGTTTCTTGGTGCACTTTGGACACCTTAGTACCAAATGAGCATAAGTTAAGCACACAGCTCAAATCATCTTAAACTGTTTTTGAACATGACACTATGTCACTATGCAAAAGAGCACCTTTGAGAGGTGATGAAATAGAAACTCACATAAAGGATGTGCAGTCGACAAATCTTTAGGACTTTGTAACTCTGTCATGTCAATATGGACCAAACTGTATATCACACAGTTTGATGCTTCCATTACTTTGATGAATTTATGCAATAACAAATTACAGCAGTTCTGAAGGCAAAAGGAAGTATGACCTCTTACTGGCAAAGTGTACCTAACAAAGTGGCAGTGAGCATCACAAAGGAGACTTTTGCTATTCAACTTTTGCCTTTTAGTGTACCTGGTCTTCAGCCATATGCAATCTTGCATATTCTTCCATAAAGCATAACCTCAGTGGGTAAAATTGATCAGCATAGCTAAAACATCACAAGCTGACCGAGAATGAATATAACAACAACAAAAATGACATCATGATCCGCAGAAACATGGTGATGCTGTTCTAGTCATCAAACCAGTGTCACACTGACAGATTCACAAAAAATGGATCCATGAAAACTAAAGTTAGCTGAATGATTGTTATGGACACAACACAATTTCAGCTGGTTAACAAAACATATTCACTTTACAGTTGTATGATAAATATTAGTGCACGACATGAACAGAAATGCTGCATTAAGCATTAAGTCACTGCAGCCATTTTTTTTATGCACAGCTGCACATTTGTGTAATGGGGCAATTTATTCAATTAATGTATCTTTAACATTAAACACGATTGCTTTATTATTTCTTCATATGTCTCGAACAAGTAAAAAAATATCTGAAGTTCTAGCATTTTCATTATTTCGTAGCTGCTCTGAGTGCAAGTGAAGCAGGCCGTCCCTCGGCTGCAAAAACAAACCAGGTCCATCAGAGAGACATCGGGAACATTACAAGTGGCCAAATCAACAGCCGAGTACATTCTGAGAAAAGAAAAAACACCACTGGTGACTCAGCAACATAAAAAAGCCCGGACATGTACAGAAGACGAGGCTGATGGACGATTACAAGATCCCTTCCATGGTGAAGACAAACACCCTGACAAAAATCCAGCCATCATCCAAGTGCACAGAGAGAGCAAATCCAGAGGGTTTACCTCAAGGTGCAAACTTTTGATGAGTCTTGAGAACAGAAGGGCCGGGGCAGAGTTTGCTAAAATAATACACCTAAAAAAGCCAGACCCTCTCTGGAACAGCATTCTTTGGATAGATGAAGGTAACATCATCACCAGAAGGACAAGAGGAAAACAGGCTTGAAATAACTTAGAAGCAAAAATTTAGTGAACAAGAAAAGTATAGTGCATGGTTCTGCATTCCTGGGTCACTGATGTTTATTGATACTTTAACAGAGGCCAGAAGCAGCCGGGTTAATTGTGAACTGTAGTGACCCACATGTGTAATTTTAGCTCCGATTCAGCCAAATGCAAGAACGTTATCAGATGGTTCTTTGACAAACAGCTGGACTGTAAAACATACTGTGGAACGAATCTTTGAGGGTCAGAAAGTTGAATATTTTGCAGCACCCAAGATAGTAACTTGATCTAAATCCAATCAGACTCCATTCAATTTACTGAACATAAAATTACAGGCAGAAAACCCCCCAAACAAAAATGCAACTTCAGACAGTGAAGTCTGTAAAGGATTCCTGAAAAAGTCTTTATTTGTTATGGTCCCAATGTTTTTCCTTGATTAGTGTTTTGAATTCTTAGTTTGAGGTCCTGATATCTGCTGTTTAAAGTTTAGATTTGTGGTTATTGTATCTTGCTGATTTCTGTTTTGTTACCTTTTTAATTCTAGTGTATTTCAAGTTATAGATCTGTTATTCGTTATTTTATTTATTCTATTGATAAATGTAGTTGTGTGATATCTTGTATTTGGGCTCTTGTGTAGATCACTGTTCATTGAAGTCGAGGTCTGCCTGGTGTTTCTGTCTCTGCTTCTCTGTGTTTTAGCTCCATGTTTACACCTCGGTCCGTCTGCTCGCTTTTGTCTATTTTTTACTTTGAAACTTAAAACTTTCCCGTCTTTCATTAGTTTTGATTCCTGCCTGTCTCCATGTCTCCATGATTGGTTTTACCTGTTGTTAATTGTGTAAAACTTTGTTCCTCCATGTGTGTACACAATGCAATAGTTCCCTTTGTTCTTTGTTGTGTCGGCTGTGTTGCTTGTTCACCTTTGTGATTTTTCATCATGAATCCTGGAACTTGATTCTAAGGAAGTTTGTTTCTGCCGACGGGGAAAAGAAAAGAGAGAGAGAGCACTTCCTCATTGGCAAAGCGAAGTCAAACCTTTAACCCATCATCTCAACATTTTGACACATCTCCAAAACTTTCAGACAACTTAGCAGCACAGTGGTAAAGTCCATTAACACTACAATTTGCTAATTGGCACTAAAACAATGAAAAGTGGAAGGCAATAATAGATTATTAGTTCTGCAAGAATAAAGTTTTGGAAATTTTGACCAGTTGAAGCACGAGTGGAAAAGTAAGCAGTGACCGAGGTTCAATTCAAGAGAAACATTTTTTTTTTCACTAAACTGAATAACAGCGAATATCAGCCAAACAACTGCTGCCATATTTCTTCTAACAATGATGTCCCAACAGGGGCAGTAATCACACATTACCATTTAATCCTACAGTTAATCCATTCCTTCATTAATGTTTGCATTTTTCAAACTGTAAGATCCTTTTTGGCGAGCCTGCTCTGAAGCTTCCAGCCTGGATAACTCGGATGATATGATCACGGTTATTTCCTCAGACTTGACTTCTTCAAAAGATATTATACAACTGCTTTCACGTAATTGCTCCCAGAGATCTTTACATGTAAAACCACTGGAATTCCATTATATGAGAAAAGCTACTTGAATATTTATTTATTTTCCCATATTCATAAGAGTCAATTTTGTTCTCATTTATAAAGCATAAAGTAATTAATATTTTATGAAAAGCCGTCAGGTGCATCATTCATGCTCAGTGCAAAGTTTTAAAAATCTATAATAGTGTGAGATACGAGCGTTCCTAATAAACTGCTGTCTGCATCTTCAAAATCCTCCTTTATCTGATGAAATGGAAAACATATGCAGAGACTGAGAGACTTTTCTTCGTACTTTTTCTCACAGACAAATTGAATAATGAGTCTGGCTTTTCCTGTCAACACGGTTTGTCTTTTCTAGTCGCTGCGTGCATCCCTGCGACCCATTAAGGCTATAGGCCTCCTCCGCACTTCAAAAATTGGTTTACTCTTTTTTTCTCCCACACATCAGCTCACACTGCACCCTCTCCATCTCGACTTGCCTCTGCGTCTGCCTCCCCTCATCAAGACCTGCACAGTGGTTGCAGAGCTGCATATTGAAAGGATACGCAGTCTCACTTCATGAAGCTGTGAGTCTCATTTACACAGATGCAGCAGCTGGGCTGACACGCAAGCCTCGCCTTGTGAATTCGTACTCTACTTGCAATAGGAGAGAGGAAGTCGACAATGGTGTGACAAATTGCGTTTTCCTATTTTTCATTCTGCTAATTTATTCCTTCCCGTATTGCATTACCACGCATCAACACCCCTCTCCGCAGCTCAGCCACTCCTCCATCCGGTTTCCCGTGTCGTTATTTCCTTTGGAGAGGAAGGCCTATAGCGGTGGGAATGAGGGAGGTTAATTGGCCTTGCTGTGTCTTTGGAAGGGTGGGTGGGGGGATGCAGATATTCATCCTGCTGAAAGCCTGAACCTTCTCCATTAAGAATCCTCTTTATCTCGGCAGGAGAAACTTTCCCCTTTCATTCACACACTAACACCCTTTAAGTTACTCCCTCAGAGGTCATACTCTCATGCTGCACACCATCAGAAGGTTGAAGGGATTTGCATTCTTGCAAATGACAGCATAAGTTGAACAAAAAATGAAGGCAATCACATGTTCACTATGATGCACTGCCTGTCTCACGAAATATTCAAGTCTCTGCAAGATGATGATTATAATCGTTTGAATTAAAAACTAAAAAGAAAACTGTACATGCATGCTATTATTTCATATGCCTGCTTAGTTTCCACAGCAACATCACCTCTGTTATGTCTGTGAAGGTTCTCAGTCATCCAGGTCATCGGAGTCAAAGGATGTTTGCAAACCATAAAAGCGCTCAGGAAACTATCCCCAGTTCCAACCTTTTCATAATAAATGTGCCTTTCACTTTTTACTCAATGGTGGCAAAAAGAAAGCTTCTTCAGTTCTAAGGTCAAATGCTGAAGAGTCCCATTGCATTAACCATTTCAGAAGTGGAGTATACAGTCAAGCAAGGACAAAGGACCCCTGGTGATCCTCAGAAATCACATGTTTGTAAAGGTAAGTGTACACCAGGTGTGGGATCCCTAATCAGCAGAAGGGACACGGGTGTCTGTGCATTAAGAATACATCTGGCCCCACCTTGTCACCATCAATTCCTGAGGTCAGATGACCCAGTGCCAGGGGGCGTTAAGGCATCTGGGAAGGATCTCAAAACTGGATTATAGATGGCAGACAGTTGGTGTATTAAAGTCCACCGCCTCTGTTAAAAGATGGTGCGCTCACAGTGGACATAGATGGCTCTTATCACCTCCTCTTTCAAACCATCTGTCCTCTCTGTCCAATATTTGAACATTGGCATCCTGAAAGAGTGACCTTTATCCTTAGATGCAGATGGACTTCTGAGTTTTGTCCTGTGGAGGTGGCTCTTCTATGTTGTGCCTCCACGCATTGTGAAGTGGCTGTTTGGTCTCTCCAATGTAGAGGTCCGGGCATTCCTCGCTGCACTGTACAACATGAGCAAACCACGTTGTTCAGTCTGTGTTTTGGAGTTTTGTATTTTAGGGTGAACCAGTTTGTGTCTGAGTGTGTTGCTGGGTCTGAAGTACACTGGGATGTCGTGCTTGGAGAAAACTCTCCTGAGTTTCTCATGATACACCGGCTACATAGGGGATGACAATGTTGTTAGATTGAAAATTCTTATCCTCCCAGCGAGGGAGGATAAAAAAGATCTATATCCACTGTGAGCAACCATCTTTGAACAGAGGCAGTGGTTTAGGGACACCAACTGTCTGCCATCTATAATCCAGTTTTGAGTTCCCTCCCAGTATTTAAACGCCCACTGACATCCTGGGCCATCTGACCTCAGGAAGGACATGACAAGGTGGGGCCAGGTTTCACAACATCTGGCTTGCATCGAAACCCTGGCTGAAAAGGTCCCACAATTTCTTTCACACCTTGGCGCATGTGATTAGAGGAGAGACCAAAGGTGTTTTGTCCCTCCCAGGGGGATACTCCCACTGGGGGAAAAGCAAGAGGGACTCTCGGCCATTTGACCTTAGAACTGAAGAAGCTTCTCGGATGAGAGGTGAAACGTCTTCAAGCAACTTAAAGAAGTCCAGACGCTTTTCTTTGCAAACTCCTTTGATCACCTCTGTTAGCCTTTGATTCATGTCACTTTATGAGCAGTTGGGAATTAAGACGAGGATGTGTCAACCATAACCACGCTCAGTGAAATCTATCCCCAGTTCCAACCTTTTCATAATAAATGTGCCCTTTGACTTTTTACTCAATGGTGGCAAAAAAGAAAGATCCTTGGATTTAACTCAAAATGCTGAATGAAAGTATTGCATTAACCATTTCAGAAGTGCAGTTACAGTCTGAGCAAGTTCAAAATATTCCACTTCTTTATTTTCAGAAACTCTTTGATGTTTGTAATTGTAAGTGTACACCAAAGACCCGTTATCCTTAATCTGAGCAGAAATGACACATGTAGGTCTGTGCACTTAAGAATACATCTGGCTCCTCTCTTCTGTTACACCATCAATAATAAACACCAGTGACCCAGTGCCACTGGGAACCATGCGTGCCCATAGATCACACTGCTCTGCCTCTGTCTCGTTTTTGTTTTATGGTTTGCATCATAAGCTATTCCAGTCCATGCTTCTTCTTTAACCTTGGGACGGATGCGGTGATTGTCCAGCACTGTTGCTGGCTATCCTACCTTTTTATTTTGCTGAGCTCACCTAAAAACGTGCTAAAAATGTTTTTAAATGATTTTGATGAGAGTGTAATGTTCTTGCTATCTTTCTGATGGATTTCATTAGTTTCCTAAGTGAAAGAATGGCCTTGCATTGAGAGGTTCCTCCACTGCATTTTGTGTTTCACAGAAACAAAGCGGTCCATTTAAAATAAAGTCCAGGTTTTTACACGTTTCTAATATATAGAAACAATGAGCAAAAGGCCACACCTGTCCACACAGCAGTGTTGACTAGACTGCTCAGTTGTATTTTAGGCTCTTAAAACTGGGCAGTAAGATTACCTGCTAATTCCTTTAATGCTAAATTTCAGTTCAGCCTCTCAGATTAAAGCTGAACGTTTGCACATTCATCATGTAATTAGATTGAAAATACTGTTGGACACAGTGTCAGAGTCCAAAAATAGAAGAATTATGAACAGTGTAGTTGTTGCTACTGACAGTTACGAGAGCTACTGTTAAAGGTTGCAAATATTCTGCAGTTTGTGTACGTCTTCCTCAGTTTCCCAGATTTTGCTTTGTCAGTATTTAAACGTTGCTGAAAGACCGGTGAGGGCAGATAAAATAGTCAGGACATCTGCTTTCATTAAATTTCTCAACATCTGGTTTGCATCGCAACTGTCAAAAGTTTGGGGAATTTCACTCATGCACAGTGAGAGGCAATTTAAATTAGCAGCGTGAGAGACAGAAAGGTGTTTCCAGGTTTTTCCAGGTGGCCCCAGCACTGAGGGGAAAAGCAAGAGGGAGACGAGCTCGAGGTGAGCAAGCCTTGTAAGGACTTCAGACAGTGAACGATCAATGAACTCAGTAACAGAGCTTAGTGTATGCATGTGTGTTATATGCATGTGTATTTGCATATTGTTTATGGAATCTGCTTAGTTATGTCTTTGAGTCAACGAGGCACCTTGCAGATGTCTCTTTGAGGGTTTGTGCGTGCGTGTGAGGAAGAGCGCGCGAGAGAGTTTCACAGTCATTTCAATCTGTCTGGCATCTGTATCAGGGCATAAAGTGGCTGTCACCCTCGGGGGATGCCACCGCTACCTCTGCGTGTTTACCTCCTTTTCATTCAATAACTCAATCTGATACAAGACGTCAGGTCAACTAATACTAACTAATTGGTATGAATGAAGGGTGGTGGAAAATGCCATCAGCAAGGCAAATGAGTTTTAATTACAGCTTATAACCAGATATAGCATATCTGTCAATCTCCAATTCACTCCACAACCGGAGCAGAAAGGCAGTGGTTGGGTTGAATTTAAAGCAAAAGGAGAAGAAGTGAGAGAAAGAGAGGAATGGATGAACTTGATATGGAAGAGAGAGTCTACGGTAAATTCTAAAAGGAGGGAATGAAGGCGTTTGGCCAGCCAACACATCAGAGCGGTTCAAACCAGAAGCAGAATTCACTCCAAGTGAAACTCTGCTGCCCTCTAAAGGTTCCAGCTTGCAAAATGCTGGCAGATTCAAAAGGTACAGTGTGTCCCTCAGGAGTGTGTGGCCACGCACACGATGACGGCGCGTGTACGCGTGTGTCCCGATTGCTCGTAAAACCGTGAAGTCCTTTGAAGACAGACCAAGGGACTGGATGGGCTGTGGGTGCAGGGTCGGGTTACTAGGGGGTGGGGAAGGAAGAGAATGGTGATGATGTGAGGTGAGAAGCATGAAGGAGGGCCAGGGACAGCAACCAGGAAGAATGGATTAACACACTTGGATGAACCCTCCCCCCCTACACACACTTCAACACATACACAGGAAAGTCAGTGGCCTGCAGGTGAAGCCAGCTCAGGATCAACTGAAAATCCCACTTTCCCTCACATCATCACATACCTGAAAACGCAGCAGCGAATGGACCGCACAATGACATTTAGAGCATGTGTGCAAAAGCCTTCATCATAAAAAGCGACTCAAGCCCAAAAAGCGAGGGCTCGTGATCGCATTGATTTCCCTCAAATGTCACGAGTGAGTGTAGCAATAAAACGGTACACTCTATAAAATTCCAGAGGATACATCTTTCAAAGTGAGCAGATAAACTTCAAAAGCACCAACAAAAAACGGAAAAAAAAGGCCTTTTTAGGGTAAATAAACAGTTGTCTGTGCCAACAGTCTCAGCGGGGTGCTACTATGAACAATGAAGTGCTGCTTGAGCACAAAGACTCTCGTCGGTGCTCTTTAAACAGAGTTCTTAATGCCGGTTTTAAAAATCCCATTTTGAAAAAGGTGATCAAAATGGAGTGAAATCCGATGACATTTGGAAGGCTGCTGTTGTGCCACTGTCAATCAAAGCAGGTCTAAACACATCCATGCAGTCACGGGGCAGCAGCTTAGATGAGTTTTTGAGTGTTTGCTTGACAAAGTCAAGCCTGTAATGTGTTACAGCAAAGTAGATTTTACTGGTTACAATGAAACTGTTTATCGGCACTCGGGTAAAAGTCAGAGTTCATCTGTTTGGGTCAAAATTTCAGTGGTTTCCGGGAACATAATGGCAGCCCGAGCGGAAGGTTAAACGAATTTCATCGTGTTTGTGTTTCAAAAAATAATTACTTTTGCATTTTCTTCTCTTTTATAGCATTTTCTCTGCAGTAATTACCTTTGAGGGTGTCACTGGTGGATTGAATCTTACTTGGCATTTTTGCGTGTTTTCCACTGTGGCACAGCAAGCACAACAAATATTGGACTGCACCAAGTTGGAATGGATTCGTTTGTGCTGTGCGCCAATGTTTATACTCTATAGTCTATAACATTTAATTAATCGAGCGCTTCAGTGAAAGGAAATGACATGAGAGCATTCGGAGGAGAGAGACGCAACGCAGTGTTTTGATGATGTTTTGGAGATGCTGATTAACACCCTTTCAAAATCATAAGCTGCTATTTAGTTTTACGCTTTCTAATCTATTTATAATAAAATACAACATATCAGAGTGCTACGCCCCAGCACTTATTTCCTCTGCTGTCCCTTTTAACTCCCTGTACAGAGAAGGACAAAAGGCTTTTAAATCTCAGACCTTATCAGAATGAATTAAAACGTGAAAATACCACAGCCGCCACTCTCTGACTTTTCTGGTCACTGTGATGTGTAAAAAATGGATTAGCTTCATTTGTAAGGCAATTTCCTCCGAACGAGGAACAAGAAATGAAATGCCCCGCTGCCGTGCGCGCACACACGCACGCACACTTAACATCTAGGGATGAAAAAATAAAAGGAGCTTCTGAATTACTGAATTATTTTTAGATGAGGCATGACTTTCCACAGCAGACAGTTTTGTAATCAATTGTAATTAGGTTCTCTGCTGCTTTTTTGGGGGGGACAGTATTGGCTCTAAGATGTGTCAGACAACAGAGCAGCGCAATATTGAACTTGGCTGTGAATCCATTATCAACATGCGCAGGGGCTGGAAATGTGACAAAACTGCAATCTGATTAGACAAATATCAAGACTGGTCTGAGCACACAGTGCGCCGGTGAGGAAATCGTCAGTGACCTGAATACTCGGAGCTACATTTGGCTTCAAGAAGTTCTAACCTGGAATTTTACTGCCAGATCTTCACCCCCACCATCATCATCATCGTTCTCTGGCTTTGTTACAATAACATGTTTAATAAATCGAGTTTGATTTGACTTATTTTGACTGCCACACAAGAACTAAACAAGCCAGCACAAGAAAAGTCGAGTTTTTGCTTCCTTTTTGCAGTTTGGTGAACTTTAAGGTCAAACACTAAGAGACAAAATGTTTTTTTGTCTCTTTGTGGGGATTTTGAAACACCGCCTCCACAACATGGAAGAGGAGCAGAAAGAAATTTTTCAAAATAAACACTTTGCAGGACATTTTGTTCCAGCACTTTGTTTAAAGAGACTCTTTGTTTGAGCCAGGAATCTTGACTTCAATAGAGTTACATCAACCAATTTTTAAATCTTTTTATTCTGTTTTTACAGACTGAGTGTGCTTATGTCGTTCATTGCTTCATTTATAGAACATTTTATTCCCAAGAACCTGGCACTTTTGCAAAACATTGATTTTTGTTTTGCTGGTTGTTAACTGCAGTTTGGGTTTTTTCGGAGTAAGGCTGTAGCTTTACCCAGGAGCAAGAGTCTCCACTAATCAGAAGGTCACTTGTTTGATCCTCCAGCCTGCATGTAAAGACACCAAAAGACGTCTGTGGGAATGGGTAAATGCGCTTTGAGTGGTTGAAAAGTATCATGAAAACCTCATAATCCCAGTGTAAGCACAACCCGTTAACCTTAAAAAAAAAAAAAAGTATACCCAGAATCCTTTGTGTAAAACCTTTGACTCTAATATCAACAATCTGAAACGAGAGTTTTCATTTATTTTGATGCAGTTTTCTCCCAGGATCTGTTCGGGTAAAGCGTGCATGCAGATTAGTGCACACTTACAGTTGTAAGGTTCCATTTGCATAATTAAACAGACGCTGTCAGAAAATGTGTAAAACAAAAAGAATGATCTTAATGCAAGTAATACGCTTTTAGGGCTTTATTGTGACATCTATTAGCTGTTGTTTTTACCCCACTGTCAAGTCTCCTCTTCAAACAATTAGAAGCCTTCAGATAGACTCGCAGCGTGAACCGACTCGCCCTCTAAATATCCTCCACTGAGGAGGTTTGTATCATTTCATTTAGAGGCAACCCGGCGTGTGCGCAAATCAGGTTTCAGAGCTGTAGCTGCTCGCCACATGAGCAATTTGTCTCCTTACTCCAAGGGGAAATACCTGACTGACTACTTTTAAAAAGTCATTACTGTAAGACATCATTTATAAAGCAGTTCATAATTAAAAGCTAGTGGACTCGGACTGCTCCGTGCACAGTGCCATTGGCCACTCCTGGGCAAAGGTGACTCAAAAAAAAAAAAAAAAAACCCTTAGCTTCCAGTGTCAGGTGTGGAGTATGTTGCTGTTGTTTCCGTGGCAACAACCACTATTTCCTCTATTGTGAGACAGAGGGATAGCGCTGCGTCCCCACGCACATCTGTACACAGAGACGTATGCGTCTCCTACTGCCACAAATACCTCCAGAGACACTGTCTCTCAAGGGCATCCCTTAAACAACTGTCCTTTTTATGCTTCCTTATCCCCCCACCCCCAGCCCCCCACAACCGAACACCATCAATCTAGCCATTTACTTTAACTTTATTTCTCACTCCATTAGTTTCTAGGACACAGAGCGGCACAAAGAGAGAAAAGGGTGGGGCGGGGGGTGGAGGAGGAAGAGTGTGAAAAAAATGAAAAGAAAGTTTGGCTCCTTGGAGAGATAAAATGTAATTTCACAGTCAACTTACTGTGATATATTATTTCACAACAATGGGGTGTGGGCTGATATGAGCCCTGCTTGGCACCTGTACAGAGCACTTAGAACATCAGCGATGGTTCTCTGGAGAGGCTGGTCATATGTAATTGTGTGTGTGTGTGTGTGTGTGTGTGTGTGTGTGTGTGTGTGTGTGTAGGCGTGGGCTAAATTATCCCCAAAAATCACCTGAATGGAGCTACCAGGACGGTCCAGCCCACTGGGTTAAAGTGAGCACAGTCAACTGGAAAATATAAGCAGTTGTAACAAACACGCAAAACAAAATCCAATTTTTTTTTGTGTTATCTAATATGAAATAATATTTCCAGTCTGTGATTTCATGTCTTTGTGTACTGAGCTTTAGTGGGAATAAGCAGCAGGTGTAGATAAACCCAAGCGCAGGAAGAATAAAAGACAAAATCTATTTCTACCCCATCCTTTGACATATTTGCAACACGACACTTCACCCAAATGAAAGAATCCAAACATCATTTATTCCAGTAGCTGCGCTCCCTCGTTGCTCGTGCTTTACACAGAGTCTTATCCAAGAACATGTTACAGCATTGATGGATGCCTCGTGCTTCATTAGCTGCAGTCTGTCCTGGGAATCACTTACACAATATCAAACAGCTTTGGTCAGAAATCTAATGAGGCAAACAGCAGATGGGGAGAGTTACATCACGTGAGAAATGCTCTAATTTCAATTCAAAACATAATATCGACTAACATCCGCTCAGCGGTTCTTCTGGAGCTGCTGATTTTTGAACATTTAGTAAAACACACCAAGTATCGAGGACAGATTTAGATGAAATTCTCACAAATATATAATCGATCGAAACAGCAGAACAACAGATTAGGTGGGCGTGTCCCCGTCGCTTAATCACAGTTTGCTGACCTTCTGAAACTGGGACACGAAGCCGAGCACCTGATCTGACGCTGTGATGACCTTATTCTGAAGGTAAAGCGCGCTGTTTTTAGATGTCTCGTTCAGGAAGTAGCGATAGTTCACCATGATGCCGCAGGAGTTGGCCACACCCCTGGGGCTGGTGTCGGCACACCAGTTGAGCCGCCACATTGTAGCGCCATTTTGCAGGTGGAAGTTAGCCACTGGATTGAGAGCATAGCCGCGGCGCTTCTCCCCATACAGGTACCAGGCGCACAGACGCATCAGAACAGGCTCCAGGACTCTGCACAGTCTCTCTGAACGCATCCACTCGTTAGAGCTGAGGAGCTTGCGAAGGGAGTCAACAGTCGGGGTCCCCGGGGTCGAATCGGTGGCATGTTGTATCTCCTTCCACTCTTCCTCAGAGAGCAGATCAAAGGCACGGCCCTCCTTCCTGCACTGGCTGAGCAGGCCTTGCAGCCAAGTGGAGAAGCCTGGAATGGGTGACAGGCTGGAGAACTGAGCCATGTGAGGGAACTCGCTCTGGAAGGCAGAAGAGAGGCACAGAGGCAGACCTATTTACATCCAGTCGAATTTCATTCATTCAAAAAGGCCTGTGCATTTAAGGCTACAGCACTGTTTTTACAGTAAGTACAATCATGTGCATTAACGCAGTAAAAGCCGTAAAATAGCCTCAACCTTTCCAAACCAGGGGAAAGAAGAAAAAAAATCATTTGAAAAATCCAAACTAGGGATTCAAAGAATGAGAAAACAGAGAGGCCACGTACGAGGCAGCACAGATCTTATCTTTACTAGAATGTAAAGGTCACCAGTTTTGCAGTGGTGGAAAAAGGGGTGATGAACACTCACCTCAGCATCAAAACACCCACCAAAAAAAAATGTTTGTTCCCAGGCAGCTGCTCGGGCCTTTAGTTCCTCAGAGAGGGACAGCACTGCACATCAGCTCCTCTGCTTCATGATCCTGCCCTCCTGATGGAGATGGATGACCCTCTCTGTCCTTACCTCCCTCTTATTCCATCCACCTCCTCTGTCCCTTGCACCTTTAATACCTGTCCTTTTCTTTCAACAGCCGCCCCCGCGTGTCTCTGCCTCGTGTTGTCTGCCCACACACGAACCAGTCACCCACCCACTCACCCATCTCACAAGTCCTCTTCCACCCGACTACCTCTCTACTTTCACAAAAACGCTCCCCCTCCCCTCCCGGCCCATCTTCGTGCTTCGGCGTCTAGGTTGATAAGTGACGGAGCAAATGTGGCAGGCAGAGAAGTGAAAGGCTGCCGATGAAAGTGGAAGTGTCAGACAAACCCTGGAGGGACACGTCGCTGTCTGTGTGCCTTGTTCTGCAACATTGTTTCTTTTCCCCCCTTGATCTCAACCCCCTCGGCCCCTTTTACGTTTAAATCCAACCTTCTCACTCTCAGCGTCCTGCTGCCTTTGTACTTCTCTGCACTTCCTTATTCTAACCCAGGGGTGGGCAATCTCAGTCCACGAGGGCCGGTGTCCCTGCAGGTTTTAGATGTGTCCTTGAACCAACACAGCTGATTTAAATGGCTAAATTAGCTCCTCAACATGTCCTGAAGTTCTCCAGAGGCCTGGTAACAAACTAATCATGTGATTCAGGTGTGTTGACCCAAGGTGAGATCTAAAACCTGCAGGGACACCGGCCCTCATGGACTGAGATTGCCCACCCCTGTTCTAACCTCTACTTTTAACTACTGCCTGTTAGGAGTGGGCAGTGTTTACAGAACAAGAAGGCACTCCGAATCAGGACGGAAACAGTAAGAAGGGAGGAAAAAGAAACTGGCAGGATAGAATATAGAAGAAAAGACGGAGCGGTGCCAGAACTATGCTCCAGGGTCCAATCTACAAAGACAAGCAGGGCGTCCTCTTTACCTTAAATCACCACGGTGACCTTTTCTTTTCCCCTCTGTCATCTATCAATCATCAGACTGCTCCCTCTGTGCTACGCTGCTCCTCTCTTCACCTTTACAAACGCTAAAGAAGCCAAGCTGAGAAACCTCTGCCACAGCTGGCTTTGAAGTACTGCAGTCACTCGTCAGGGTCACGGGTACGATTCCCATTCATGGAAAACTGTCCAGAAGAGTTCTTGAAGTCAAACAGAAGAATATGTTCCGCCTCACTGACATATCACTGTATGTTAAAGCCTTTTATAGCGTGTTGGAAACACCGACTGCCTGCCTACTCCAGCGAGGAACCACGTGCAGATGAAACCAGTGCTTTCCCGCTCTACCCTGAACAGGCAAACATACATTTATGGTTTTTCTCCCTCTTTTCTGCTATGAAGCAAAAATTTCAAAACACCAGAGTAAAGATTCCTCCAAGTTTCAGGAGACGACCTGACAAACCCTCACCCGGGCTTCTCTCCGCTGGCCCTCCATAAATTTTCAGAATTCATTTTGAGATTTTGCTTTGCACTTCTAAAACACATCTGGGTCTGGCCCCAAGCTACGTGGCAGAAATGTTAACCCCATAAGGGCCAGTCTGCAGCTTTCAGCTCCTCAGTTAGGGCTTTTCTGGCTGTTTTAAGGCAGCGGCTTAAATCCAACTGTGCTTTTGCCACCAGGGCTACTCAGCGTTTTCATGACCTGCCTGAGGAGATAAGGACTGCTGAATCTGTGCCTTCTTTTAAATCACTTTTTAAATACCTTTTTAGAGACTTAGTTTATAAAGTATTTAGTATATGAAGCAGTTGATATTATCGTGATGATAAATAAAATCCCTAAAGCTAAAGACAGCTAGAGCTAAAAGCTTAAATTAGCTCAGGAGGGCAGTATGTATGTATTGATATTAAATTTTACTTAATTATAATTCTTGCTGTATACATCATTAAACAGCAAGATAAATAGTATAATTAGCCAATTTATCAGTATATGTTTTTTAAATAGAGTATATCACGGACAGAAATGCTCCCAAAATTACTGTTATAATGAGATAACTAGTTACAGTGACACTGTGGTAATGATGGCCTCATCCAACAACAACTCATATCTGTCTTCATGAAATATGGATTTTAAAATATTTTGGAACTCTTTTCGATCTGTCTGATTTGTTGTCTGTTACACTTCAAGCCCAGCTGCTAACTTTCATCTGTTCTTTCTAATAATCTTTTAGTTTGATCTGTTATTGTTCACTATGTCTAAAATAGTACACAGTGCCTACATTAGGAGAAGGCAGGCAAAGATGTATACATCTATAGTAGTGCACTGCTATAAACATACAAGCAGTTAGTCCTCATGTAAACTGCCAGCTCTCTGTTCAAGGTTGCTTTGTTGCTCTGGAACGATTCCAAAGCTTAAGATGTTTAAGATTGCTTAGTGTGAGTCACATTCAGACCACTTTCACTTACACTTCTGCCACGGTGGCTGGACATCCTTCAGCGTGTCAAAACAACGACTCTTCAGTTTAGATTTTTCCTCCAGGAGGAGGAACTGTATCGGACAGCCAGGGTGGGTGCTGAGTCAAAAAAGCCCCCACAGAGACCACACAGCCACCATCTCAGCTCCCGTATGTTACAGTAGAAGGTCAGTAAACAGTATCATTTTACTAATCAACTTTAGTGTGCACAACCCTGTGAAAACCAAAAAACCACCTCCTGACCTGAAGGCCTGCATATCTGCTCGTATGCATGCGTGCAAACGGTCAGACAAGCATTTCCAGGTAGAAATTTATAACTAATAGCAGCAGGAAAAGTGGTCAAGAGGAGATGAAAGGAGATGAAAGGAGAGAGACACTAAGCCTCTAAAATCGACATCACCTGTATCCAGCTACTTTCTCTTTGCAGATAGAAAGGAGACAGAAGTCTACATTAGGAGGCTGGAAGAGATATAACAACACAAGTCAGAGGAAGTGAAAGAGTCTGTGATGTACCGTTATTTATTTTGTTGCATTTCCAGTTTTTGTTTCTTTTGTTTCTTTACTTTATTAAAGTCTCATTTCGGTAAAGCTGAAAAGCTCTTACACCCCTTCACGAATGCAGAATCCACATCTTTAAGGCTTCTACAAAACAATGCAATATAACATTTGGTGACGCGCGACACCCAAAGTCTTACTGCCAACGCAGAAAACACGAAACCATATCTGCGCTGCTCACTCAACCGTATGCTTCCATTAATAACAATGACAATAAGCAAACCACTTGCAGACATCAAAACAGTCACTTTGTATAGATAAATAAAATGAAAACACTTTAAACCTGATTTTCTTTTTTTATGAGGATACGCTATGAAAAGCTATTTCCCAGCCGTTGATGAGAGTAGCTTTTGATGTTCCATTCAGTGTTCCAATCATTTAACAAGTGCTAGCTAGAGTGGTCCAACACAAAGAGCTCTTCTGTGCTTATTGAGAGGGATGGATGAGATTTTAGTACTGCCTGTCAGCTGAGTACTTCTCTGTTTATGTATACATGCATTCAGGCGCTAATGCAAGTGGGAGATTTATGATTCAGCACTAAGAATAAAAAAAAGGATGTAAATGTAAGAAAGTAGGTCAGCTGAACAACACCTGAAGAAAGGGAGGAGCTCTGTGTCATGTGTGCGTTCATGATAAGGTGTTATTATCCAGCTGTAATGGAAAGGTTGAGAAGCGTCACTGACATGCCTGACTACATCCTGGTTATATTTAGATAACACATGTTTACTTAACCTTGCCGCATCTCTTTCATTAGCACTTATCTAGAATGTCATCGGTATTTTAAACAGGTACCGGCATTTTAATTAGAAGAATTAACCAAAAATGTTTTGCTCTCATCCCATCAACGGGGACACTGAGGCATTTCAAAAAATAAGATCATATCCTCAAAGACAATTCAAGTTCTAGTAGCTGCGTTGCTGCAAATCCAGGTTTATCTGTGGAAACGGAGCCAAGGTAAACTCTGTCAGTCTACAAATGTGCAAATGTGATCGTTTGTTGCATATTAGCAGCTGCAGCCCACGTTCGCTTACCTGCAATTCACGCACCACCCTCTTGATGAGGACATTGCCCAGTTCCACCCCTTGCAGGCCAGCTTGTGTTGAAGAGATCGAGTAGAAGATAGCTGAAGTGATCTTATTCACGTCTTCGTCTGAGTCCAGGGTGGCAAACTCACGAACAATACCCTGAGAAAAAAGAAAGAAAGAAGATCACTTTTTCTTTAGGCTGGAGTAAGGAAGACAAATCCTGCACTACTCATCCAGCTGTAAACCCATTTTCAGTGTTCTTAGCTGCTGAGCTGCTGCCAAGGCAAGTTTCACTACAACTATTTGAGAGCTGCTGGGCAGAACTGTGGAAATCATTGCACAGTTTTACACTGTGAAATATTCTCAGATTTCAGTGTTGTGAAAACCGCCTTTACCTTGCACAAAAACAAAAAGAAGCGATCACTGAGCATAAAGGTTTGCTTAAACAGGGATGTGCAGTTACAAGGTCTTGGCCGTGATGTTTCTTCATACTGGTCATGTGACAGGATGACCGACACAGTAAATCCCAGACGTGTAACTATCTTCTACGCTTTAATAAAGGGAAGCAAACCATTACAGCAGCCTCCAGCTACTGAGTCTAACCTGTATGTTATCAGAGATGTCTTCAGTCAGAGCCACGTGGAGTACAACCAAGGGCTCTCCCGGCATGGCAGCATGGGTGAAGGCATAACAGCGTCGGTACGGTCCCACTCTGCGCTTCAGGTCGGTCCAGTTTCTTACAGGATGCACCGCCTCATACCTGTGAGAAGGCAGGTTCATGGTTAGCTCCAAAGTCCTTGGTTACCGATATGTTATTGGTTACACGCCTCCAGCTTAAATAATAACAGTAGCTGAAAACTCAGTGTCCTTTTTGCAGCACAGGATCCTTCAGCTCAGACAGAGCTCGACAAAAGCAGCGTCTCATTTGGGCGGCTCAAAGAACCACCACAAGTGGATCTGATTAGCTGCGTCGAGCCAGTTAGCTTTGAATGACATTTTCCCCATTTTTCATTCAAAGATAAAAGTGCTGTGTTACTGAATTTCAAATATTAAGTTTTCAATTACAAAGGTTTGCAAAAGACCTTCTTTTTCTGCTATTCTGACATAAAATAGCCAAATTAATATAAAGGTAAATACAGGTGTTACAAAGCCTTAATTAAAGTGATTACTAACATTTATGTTTGCAAACTTTTACATCAAACTGGCTGCTGTGAAAGAGCTACACAGCAATAGTTTCACATGGGGCTCTTAGGAGGGCTCCTACTTATATTATATTAGATTATATAAACTATGTTGCCCATTTAGCTCATTTCACTGCAATATTTTGAGGACTGTCTCACCTGCTACCTGGTTTACCCACCTTCTAAGGTCCACCTGATTTCTGTACAGTGGGAATAGGAAGTGAAATGACTCCCCCTAGAGCCAGGAGTAAAGCTATATACAGCTATATTCTAATAATAATCAATAATTCCAAAACCTGTAGCTGAATTTTTAGGTAAAGATAAAAGAGAGAAATGCACAGCTCGTTGGACTGCTTTAAATACATTAATCAGCTGTAGCAGCTGTCTGTATACCTTCTCCCAACAAATACTTCAAACTAGTGTGTGCAAGCAGATGCATGTGTGTGTTTTTACCTCCGTTTCTCATGCTGCAGCAGCCCTGTCCACGTGTTTAAATGCTCATGAAGTTCATTTAAACACGTGGACAAGCCCGCTGTCCCTATGGTTACTGAGCTGTGACCGAATAGAGGAGGGTTAAGTAAACAGTCATTTTTTAAACTGTACTGTCTAATGTGCTTCAGGGAAGAAGAAAAAACAGCCTGCGATGCAATTCTACAGTTAGAGATGAGGAACAACGCTGCGTGGGTCGCAGTAATGCCCTTACTGGCTGATCTTCTGCAGGATCTCGCAGGGGGACTGCCAGGTGATTCTCTCGAGTCGCAGCAGACCTACAGAGAACCACTCAGACAGCAAGCTCTTCAGCGTACCATTCAGGTCCTGTGGGAGAAAAAGGTGAGAGTTTAGCTGTAACAGCCACATCCAGCTGATAATTGAAACATTCGCCACATTCCTTCTGTTTCAGAGAGCAGCTCAACAGCCGCTCTGTCAAGTAAATATAGTATAAGAAAAAGAAGGTCACCGCATCCACAATATCGAGTAATGCAAGCACTAACTAAATGTCATTTCACTGTTGCAGTGAAAAGTTGGAAGTGGAAAATAAAATACTGTCTTTTCTATTCCTATTAAGAACTGGATAAATACAGGCTTTCCAACCCCGTGACCTGTTTTATTAAGAACTCACAAACTAGAGCAGCGAAGCAGCTGAAGTTTGTCTGTGCCGATGAACAATTCATGGCCACATCTTAGACACTGTGCCTGGATGTGTGCTCCTTTGGGTGTCGGTATACAGTTTGAATGTTTTCACATTATGAATAGTGATTTGTTCGAGCTTGCAATAAGCGTAGAAGGGGCACTTCAATAAGCAACTTGCCATTTGAAAGCAGGCCTGTCCTCCAACAAAGGTCAGACCTCATTTAAAGCAAATCTCATTGCAAACACACAAACAAGCTCACAAGGTGCACACACTCAGGCACATAAATAGAGCTTATATTGGCTGTTTCATAGGATGGCTTCTCTTCAGGCTTACTTTAATGCCAGCTTGTCAATCATAATAAAAGCTAATACAAACAAGCACAACTACAGTCACGGTATAAAAGCCAGTGGCTGAAATTCTCCACGAGCAGCGATCGAATCCAAAGCTAACAGCATTTGAAATTCATTCCCACATATATGCATCAGGCCCCGCATTATTCAGCTGTACGGTTGAGAGATTTCAGACTAGAAGATTCTGTTGAGCAAAGAGCAAATCAAAAGTAACCCTGAAATAAAATTTTAGCAAAACTTCAATCTCGACTTATTTCATAGTGTATATGTGTTCCTCAGACTTCACAAGCTGCCAGAAGTGAAATAATCTACGATAGCTGATAAGCACATCAACAACGCCGTGAGGGTATAGCAGCCGCTTGGGCGGCCAATTCTCACCCACACAAAAGAGAGGTCAAACTGGGATGTGTATTCCATTGACCCAGCAGAAGATGGAGTCTTTAGAAATGGAAGAGTGCATCATTCAAGGCCTCGAGTTAGGAGAGAGGGAGAGAGGGATGGCAGAAAGAAAGGGAAGGGGTAAAAAAGAAAATCCTGCAACCCATTAAAAAGAAAATCAAGCGACACTTTTTGACACTGGAGCCATATCAATGCAGCTAGGCGCTGATGCTGTAAGGTGATACAGCCTCTGCTACAAGCACCCTCTCTACCTCGAGCTGGAGTTATTTTGTGACTATACAGTGATTGAGCCAGCATGAGCTGCCTGCACAAGGCCAGATGACCACTGACTGTCCAAGTGTTTCAAAGGTCAGTCAGAGTCTGCCAGTACCTTTGCTCCAGTAGGGCGCATGCCATTTGTAAGCTTGTGCGTCTAAGTGGAAAAAATAGTCCCGCTGATACGTGCACCCCCAGGGAGCCAACTAAAATGATATCCTTGACATGTCCTAACATCTTCCAGTTGCAGTTTGGGTGAACACAAATGAAAGGGCCTGAAGTAAAAAGGTGAGAGGGAACATCAAAAGTCAATATGCAAATCCAACTAATCGAAATAAAAGAGAACCACAGCGACTGCGGCTTTTATGCTGTACTGTAGTTCTACAGGCATTACCATATTCTGATTGCAAAGTTTACCCTCCCTTGGTATGCACATACCTTCAACGCAGGTACTAAAAGCTTCACGTTGGCTGTGACCTTTCCTCATTTTTTAGCTTAATCAATGCAGGCGGTAACAACAAGCAAAGATTACAAGGCACCAACAAGACCAACGTTTACAGTGCTGAGAAGAAGTTGGTACTCTGTTGGCAACTTAGACCTTTTTAAGCTACACAGGCTCTCAGTGGGCCTGGGTTATTGAGATTCAGCACATCTGAACCACCTTAGAGCAGGAATGGTGCAGTCGGGGTCTTAAAACATATTAGCCAGTAGCACTTAACACATGACTGTAAGGTCAAAGGCATACGCACTTTCAGTGCTTTTCCAAAGCAAAACATAGAAGCTGAAGATGACTAAAGTAGGATTTCATTAAATAGCTGCTTATGATACCAGAAAAAGACATTTTAGTTGAACTATAACAGCTTTTGATTGTGGTTTTCTAATTTTGATTCACATATTTCAGCACAAGAATTTTAAAGATCAGCAGCTTCCTTTTTATGTAGTATGTTGGCGAATCAGGGGGAAAAACATTTTCATGAGCCACATAAAGAAAAATGTGGGTTTTTAACACAAAACTAAACAGAGATGTTAATGAGGTTTTATCAAATGTTGAGACTGAGAAAGACTTGCTCATTCTGAGTTTGATGCCAGCAAGCCAAACTTATAAAAGACAAAGTTGGGACTTTTATGAAGGCTGGAAAGACGTGCAATGCTTAATAAAAAAAGAAAAAGTAGAAGAGAAAGAAAGTACTAGCACCCTCCTCAGCGTGATGGCTTATTACTGAAAGGCATCCGTCTTTTAGCCCGTTAATAAATATAGTGAAGTACACTCACAAAGTGCCAGTACTTTCATTCCCATCTAGATTTCTTTAAAATGGCACCCTGTACGCCTTCAAAGACTTGGAGTTGAGAGCACTGCTATGCTGTATCTTAAAGGAAGAAAAGCACCTGTTGGAACATGATTGGATTAAAAAGGCGTCCCGGAGAGACCGTCTTTCATAAGTGAAAATGTGGAGAGGTTTACCACTTTGCGAATGACTGCACAGCCAAACAATTCAGCTATTTTAGAATAACCTTTCTCAATATAAAATTGCCAAGAATTTGTGGATTTCATCATGTTTGGTACAAACCTGAATATAACAAATAAAAATATGGTTGCAAACTATCAATTAATTATGATGGCTGACTACAAAAACCAGTTCAAACTCTAGAAAGAAAAACGCTGTGCCCGAGCTTGTTTAACACAGACTAAAGTTAAATGCATGCCTGCGGTCTGAAATTTTAAAGTCATGGATGTTGCATTCTCTTGGCGTCATAATTGACCTTTTTATCAGCATCTGATTGTATAGGCAGGCACTGGTCTACATCTATACCATTACTGCTGAATGATATATGCAGGTTTTAGAGCCACACAGGTTTACTTCAAGACAATATCTTTCTTCATTGAAGACGTATCCCTGACCCAATGTTTTGGAATCTGCTGCTGGCATCAAGTTTAAAATGAGCACAAACTTATGTGACATTCTGTCTTTGGAATCCTTTAAATGAAATCCATGGTTTAAGCAATTTGAGCATGATAGCATGCTTACATAACACCAGTGGGTTATTTATAACTCCACTTTCACATCTAATCAGTCTGGGTCCAACTTTGAGATCCAGCAGGCATGCTGGATCTCAAGTCAGAGGCTGACATGAAACCAACAGAAAAGTCACCCTGTAAACATACTGCAGTTGCAGGAACTGCCACATAAACAATGCATGTTTGTAATTACCAGTACTTGTAACTAACAACATCATTTTTTATGTTTCTGTTATGTTTAGCTCAGCAGGATGTGCAAGCTCTTTGATCAAGTTGATATTTTCTATGTTTAAATATGATTATTGTTATAGTTTGAAATTAAAATGTCATCACAAATGTCAAACATTCTCTAGTTTCAGTTTCTTGGTAATCAGAATTTCCATCTTTACTTTTTCCACACCTGACTAGACAATAAGAAAAAGATCAAGCCGATGTTCTAACTGTGGAAAAATCATGAAGAATACGTTACCCTGAAAATGTAAATACTCTAAAAAATGTAAGTTAAAAAATCATAACTGCTTTCTTTGTTTACATAGCGCTAAGGTTTAGTTGATAGACTTTCTAGCACATTACACTGAATGACAGAACAGATATCAGAATCAAAGCACTTATGGTAATTTTATTATTGCTATTAGTATCAAATATGGGGCCTTAGATGTGAATACCTCTACAGTGTTCATATCTACTCTCAAACTAAGTGCACGAACTACACACTGACAAACTCACTTAAAAATATACCACTGTTACCCCTTACAGCGTGCATAAGCACTGCTACACTTTTCGTGTGAACTGAAAAGTGTGATTATATTGACGCCTGAATGATGAGGCATATGAGACTGCCTTTACAGTTAAATGCGCTGCCAGAAATGTGCCATTATAAGTGGGCAAAGAACATGGGATCAGTGTAATGGGATCTTTAAGGGTTTCTTTCCACCGCCTTTTCTTTAAAGTCCGTTTTAACTATGTCTTCAAAGGATGCATTCAAAATATTCATTACATGCCTGATTAATATTCAGTTCTTTCCCTTTGTAGCTACGGCAGATACGTTCTTATTCAGCTATAGAATTAAACATTTTAAAGTCTTTTTTAAACACGAGAGATTTCCAGCAACAGTGGAAGACACTCTGATCAGCTGAGCTGTCCATCCAGAACACGCAGAAAGTCTGAAGAAAGCCCTGAAATTGAGCTTGACAGTGTTTTTTGTCCCAAACAAGCCCCTGTCTAATCAATATGTTAAACAATCATACACTAAGAAAGAATAAAAAAGGACTCGTTAATTACATAGTTGGTAAGGGGGAGTTAACTGGGGCAAAGGTGCACTGAACCCGTGATGAAATATGAACCGGGGGACGGAGGGCAGCGCACAGGCTGCAGTGTGCAGGCGGCTATACTGTGTCTCTACTTGGCAATGTCAAACACATAAACGCGAAAGGTATTTCTTGAGCTCGAGTCAAGCGAGCACCCGTAGAAATATAAACGAAGTGTATTACCCTGATGTGCGGGCTGTCGCTAGCTTTGGACGAGATTATTTCGAGCACATCCGCTCGCAGATCCACAAGAAACTTCACTCCCCCCTCGACTCTGCATATATGACTGAACAGCTGTTTATAACGGGGAGTCAAGGTGTACCGGAGTCTGTCTTCAGCTAGCAAAATGGTCGCCAAGTCCCGTATTTGAGTGTCCAGTAGCTTCAGTGCGAGCTCCGAAACACTTTTGTGGTCCACCCCGAAGTCTTGTGATAGCTTCGTTAGGAAACTAAGTTTGTCTTCCTTATTGAGACTTTTGTAGAAGTACATGAACTCCAGGCTGTTAGTTTCGGGTGGAGGCGGGGATTTGTCCCTCGTTTCGTAGGAAGGTAAAGGTGCAACGACCCTCGATAGTATCTCCTCCATACCGGAGACACCGGCGCGTATACGTGTAGAGTACCGGCGCCTGCAGCGGACGTCCGAGGCCTCCAGAGCCACTCTGAGGAGAGCCCGGTGTCGCCAGCACCTTACACTACTCCGGAAAGCCAAAATCACGGGATGAGATGTCATTACCGGGGAGAAGGTTAAGCTGTCTGGAACCCACGACCAGTTACCACACACAGGAAATCATTTCCGGGTCTCTTAAAGAGACAGTACAACAAATAAAACGCATTAAGTCGGTGTTGTGTCAAAAAGTGATCCTGTGGACAGAAGTTCAGTTTCTGATGGCACAAAGTTCATAGTGATCGCCTGACAAAAACTGATTTCATATGTTTCCGTGTGTTTTTTATGTGTGTAATATCTTTACGTATGTTGGTATTCGGTGGACTTCGGTAATCAGGGTTTACAAATGGGTTATATATAAAATATATAAATTGCCTGTTTTTCAAGTATCTTTGTAACTATATGTTATTTTACTTACATTATAACCAATCCGGTCCTTTTTCTCCACTTTAAATATGTTTACAGAACTATTATTATATTTGTTGCAATTTCTGCTGTCCTCTTGGCCAGATTATTCTTTAAAAAGACATTTTTAATGTCAACGAGATTTTTTAACTGCGTAAATAAAGGCTATATAAAAGTCACTACCAAATACTGATTGCGGCTTGTACCTTCTTACAGGAATGTTGTTTGTGGCTCAAGATGACTTGATATCATGAGGGATACATTTGACATGTGTTTCACATATTTTAGAGCAACAAGTTATTTGTAGCAGTTTAAATACGAGCAATCAGTTTTGGCAAATACCGGAAATCAGTTTTTGGCAGGCGATCACTTTTTGGAACAACACCTGCCGTTCGTTACAGTTTGGAGATTACTATAAAAACACGTAACAAATGACGTCACTGTTTGTCTTTCACTGTTTGTTGAGTTAAGTGTTATAGATAAACATGTCAATGTCTGCGTTCTAGATCAATTAATCAGTACAGTGAAATCTTTCTACATATGTGACCAAAGCTGAAATTTACAGTAAGTAATACCACAATGAGAACTAGTAGCTTTGAGTCAGAGGCGGATCTACAAGGGGGCAAGGGTGGGCAGAGCCCTGTTTCCCAATTCTTTCATGTACAGGTTGGCCACAATGGGTGAAACTGGGGACCCATGGCACACCCATGTTTCTGCCTGTAGTACTGACCCTTGCATGTGAAATATGTGGAGAGAGCAAACAAACTTGGTCAGTGCTGAGAGTGGTCTTGTTGCTGAGTTGGGGTGATACTGTAATTCAGGGGTCGGCAACCCTGGGCACGCGTGCCGACCATAACTGATGGCACGACCATAGCTGGACTGGCGAATGGTGATTTTTCGTTTTTATGGGCCAATGTATGGGCTCAAATTGTGGTCATAAATATTTTGTACTTGTAAATCAGGATTTTTATGTGTAAAAAGAATTTGTGTGTGTGTAAAACAGATTTGTGTGTGGACTTAGCCAAAAAATACCTGTGAAACTCTGCACTCAAGTTTCAAGTTACAAGTACGAATTTTGACCCCATTTTTCTTCCTTTCATCTGATTGGCCAATGTCATGTCAATCACAAATTTAACTATCCAATCAGAGAATAGATGGGTTTGGCTGTCGGAGGGGCGCTTTTTTGAACTGCAGGTCCTTGAAGGGTAATACAGTTTGAAGCTGGAGGATCTCTATATAAATATGCGATAGAAGCTAGGTCCGCTAACTTTCAGCAGCTGTTGAAAGGATAAAGTTGTGGTATATCAGTGGTTAGAAATACCATTAACACAAAGTCAGGGCTGACCCGGGACCATTGCTGTGAGTCACAGTGTGCAGCATAAAGGTCCTTTCACATCAGACGCAGCATGTGCTGCTAATGCTAACTAAAAGCCAAGGATCCAGAATTTGCTGAGCTCTGTGGTTTTTTGCAGCAGCTCTACCTGTACTAGATGCACCTGCTCCTTGTCATTTCTGTCTCTGACTTTATGTCCTCTACAAGAGTTTCTGTTTTTTTTGCTGGTTCTTCAAATGTTCAGTAAAAACATGTATGCTAATTCATAAGGAAAAAAGCTTTGTAACTATCCCCACTAGTGAAGACTGTCATTTCCACAATCCTCCCCCCCCCAAGGGCCGCAGCACTGTTGAAAAGGCTCTGGAGGTCCTTGTATTAAGCACGTAAACCTGTGACACAAAGTCGCACCACACAGACTGTTTTCCTTCGTGGTGAAAGGAAAACGCTTATGTGCATTTATTCCTTCAAGGACCTGAAGCTCCATAAAGCACCCCCAATAGCCAAACCCATCTATTCTCTGATTGGATAGTTAAATTTGTGATTGACATGACATTGGCCAATCAGATGAAATGAAGAAAAATGGGGTCAAAATTCATACTTGAGTTTCACATGTATTTTTTGGCTAAGTCCACACACAAATCTTTTTTACACACACACAAATTCTTTTTACACATACAAATCCTGATTTACAAGTACAAAATATTTATGACCACAATTTGAGCCCATACCAATGTTTTTTTTGTTTTTTCAATGAAAGTTGGTAGATTGGCCAGATGCTGGCCGATGTGTAAAATGTAAAAGTATCTCAGTTGTTTGGTGGTGGCTATGGCGGAGCTTCCACTGAGGCCAGCAGGTGGATGAGGGAAAGGGGAGGCAGGAGGAGCAGAGACCCGAGGCGGCCGCCGGTCCGAGGTGGTCAGGTGAACTGAACTTCAGGTAAGAAGTTATGACCTGATATAAACCAACAAACCCCTAACCCTTCTATACAGCTGGGTGGGTGCTATGATGTTACTGATAGTGAACTTTATTTTATTCATAAGGTTAGTTAGTAGAGTTGCCAACCGTCCTGTAAAAAACGGAATCATCCCGTATTAAGAGAAAATATACGTGTTGAGCTGAAAAGGAACACAGTTTGTCCCGGACTTCAGCTAGAATGGAAAAGACACAAAGCTGGAGTTATTCTGTGTCTTTACGCTGTCAGCTGCCTCTTCTTCTCTCATTCTCTCCCCCTCCCTCTCCTGTTGCTACTTCAATCATGAAACTGATCAATGATCAGCTGATCGGCTTCTCTGATGCAAGTCCCGTCTCTCTTGTTTGTTTATCGCCCACTTTGCACCAGAAAGAGGAAACCAGCAGATGTCGCGCTAAACAACAGCAGCACGTTTAAGCTTGATCAGCTGTTGTTAGAATTTATTTAATAATATCTAATATCAGCTGATGTTTGCTGAAGCCACAGCTGTAAAAGCTGCTGGTCATGATATCGGTTTGGATATCTGGCAGCTGATTGAACGGAAAACCTCGACTCTGTGGGGGTCAAAGTTTGCAGAACTACAAACGCAGCATTTTCACCTGCTGGACATCACTACCCGACAAGTTTAACTGTCTTCAAAACAGCCTTATTGACAGTATTTGGCTCTACATGTCTGTGTGAGCAGATTTTCTCTCACACGAAGAGAGTCCTCAGCCGTCTGAATGCTGGACACTCGGAGACCTGTGTCTCTGAGTGGGAAACCAGAGATCACATTAACATGTGTATCTCTGTATTAACAAACATGCCATATTGGCCCAGTTTATTTTTCTTATCATTGTTGTGAGGAGACCATAAATAGCATTTGTATTTTCTGTTGTACAGTTCATTTGCTGTTATGGATAAAAAGTGTCTTTTTTTTGCTTTAAAATAGCTGATAACTATTCGCTGATAGCTGCCAACATCTGCGAACAAATATAATTCTGTAAAGTTGTTCTATATAGTGTGTAACTCTTAATATAGAGCGTTATTAAATTTATTGCTAATGCAATGATATGGCACATTGACTTCTGAGGAAATTTTAGATGCACTCATCATCAGAAAGGTTGCCGACCCCTGCTGTAATCTCTTACAAACTACAGTGACTGGAAAACAAGTGAAGAGAGATGTAACATCATACAAGACCATTGTTTCATCTGCCTCCATAATGACATCTCTCACCCTTCTCAACAAAATCCAAAGTGTTTTGGATGCAGTGTTTAGAGCTGCAAAGGGTTCATCTTTGACCATCTTACAATGCTTTGACTGCAGCCATCCCCCAGCTCTCTGTGAATGGTGCTCATGGCCTTTGATCAATAGTTATTGATCAGTGGTTGCTGATCAATGGTCGTGACAATTTGCATAATAATGATCAAGAAACTGACCTCACAGCCCATTGTTGTCAGTGGTGCTGCTTTCAATCATTGTGCAAATGTACTGTTTATAAAGTTGGGAAACCTGTAGTCAGCTGAGACCGAAGAAGTCACCTGATGATGATGATGAAACGTTTCTCCCACTGAAAACGTCCAGATGAACAGAATCAGCTTTTTGGGATTTCCTTACCTGGATGATTGAGCTTGTAATATGACATTTTTTGACTCAAAAGACTATCCTTGTTTTCTTAGAAGACATAATGATACCATAAATAGTTTTACTGTGTTTTTGTGGGTATTTTCTCGACTCCATTTACATATAGGGAATTTTCACATATTTCACTGAAGAGGCATGTGCCACCCTGTCTAGACCTCTTGCCCCTCCTTTGCCCCCCCATGTAAAATTTTCTACAGCTGATACTGCTTTACTGCTTTGAGTCCAAGACTTGGCAATTAAGGGGATTCACAGGAAAGAACATATGTTATATAGCCACTGAGAAGTGAAAAGATTAATTTTAAAATTACTTTTAACCATGACACATATTCCTAAGCAAATTCAACCTACAAAAATTTATTTATTTGTATTTATTTATTTTACTAATTTCTAAACATTTAAAATAGAATTAGCCAGTACTCTCAATATTTTGGTTAAATTAAATGAATAAAGAGAAGGTTCATATATGTTTGAGGGGTTTGAAGATGGTTTTTGAACCACTTGCAGAAATTTATTAATTGCATTTATAAAACCTCTGCCACATATTAATGTATAATTTCACATGAACTGTGCTGCTTTGAGGTATTTGTGTTTGTGTAGCTCATGGTTTGCCTCGATCATGTAATATTTTTATTGACATTTTGTGTGTGTGTATGTGTCTAACACCTGGCTGTGACTATATGTGGCCCTGTCAAGAAAGTGCAGCGACAGCCTTCAGCTGTCTGCTTTCACGGACTTCTGTGGATACATACCATTATTGCTTTTTCCAACAGTACTTTAATGCAAATTCATGTCTTCCTGCAGTAATGGTATCCTTCATTCAAGCTGAAAACATGTTTTTTAATAAATTAATATTTTCAAATCATATCCACAAAGGTTCAGGACACACAAATGATATACTCTAGCTATTTGCCTCTGGGTTTAACATAAAGTAATACATTCTTGTGTTAGTAAAGGATGGGCTAAGAAAGCAAAGAAAATTGATTGGACTGAATAGAAAAATAGACTCACAGCTGGAGCTGTAGGGTTGATCCTGCAACCTACAGTGTTGGGGGAGATCAGATATATATCGTGTGGATTGGCAGAAAAGTGTCTATCGTGCCATTGGTCTTCTATCTTTTAAGAAGGGAAGAGACAAATTATTACCAAATATATCATTAACCCTTTAAGCCCGGTGGGAGCAGGCAAATCCATTTTCCCTAACTATTTTTAAATCCCTGTAGGACTGTCGAACCTCGATACAGGAGGAATAATGTTTTTCTCCTGCATATGAACACTGGACCAGTTCTTTATCTTATTCCATTAGCTTGCCCTAAGTCACGGTTTCCTTCCACATGCCCAGCTTTGCAAAAATGTGCATTTGTGGCACTTCCAGAAGGCAAAAACATAATATTCGGGTGTCCTGTGGGAGGTGTTCCGATCAGTGTCTGCCCATTGCACACCTACATTGGAATATAACTCAACACAACAAGAGTTTGTTCGCATTGCCGGCAATAAGTCGGACTCGAAACCTCGGTGGGTGATGGCTCGAAAATGTCACCCGGTTCTGTTCATAATTTTTATGGACAGGATTTTAAGCGCAGCCAAGTGGCGGAGGGCTTATGTTCTTGGTGGCCTCAGAATCTCATCTCTGCTTTTTGCGGATGATGTGGTTCTGTTGGCTTCATCAGGTGAAGCTCCTCAGCTTGCTCGCACTGGAATGGTTCGCAGTTAAATAGTGTGAAGCAGCGCGGAATGAGGATCAGCACCTAACTTTATGCAAAAAAATATATAAATATACATTTTCACAAAGAAACTCTGTCTTGTTGTTTTGCAACATGGTGCACACACACACACATATGTTTTATATTGAACAAAAACTTAAAGGAAAAGTGTTTCTTCTGCTTAGATGTTTAAATTTTGTAATCATGTTATTTATATGACCAAAGTTGGGCTAAACTTTATATTTTGATATCTGATTATCTCATTTTGAACATTAAATAGATTTATGATCAGTTACTCAGATAAGTAGCCTTTTTTTTACTAAATATTTCTTTACCTTACTTGAGTCACTTCTTGGAGGGCCATCTTCATTTGACAAAAGTAAAACTACATTGAGGTAGTGTTAAACAGCATCCAATTTTTGAGGTCCTTTACCCAATGTCAGTAGGTAAGGTAGGCTACCCTACTTAGAGAGTTCACAGGTGCAGCGTCACCAAACTTCGTCACCCAATCAGAGTTCAGCTGGGTGTAACTGAAATTTCTTGTAGGTTTATTCAGCGCTGTTCATAGTAATATAAATGTTTGTAGTGCTACTGCCGTGGATGCTTTCATTTTATTTAAAAACAATTAATTATGCTCCTCAAGTTTATTGCAGTAAGAATTTATTATTATTATTAGTTGGCAAGTGAAAAAGGCTTTGCATATAGCATTTTAAAATATTACATATTCATCTGTTTGTTCATCACTTTTAATCATCTCGCTAACTGATTTCGTGCCATCCTTTCCAGTGTTTACAGATCGACTAAGTGTCAAAAAGATTTATTTTTTCCCCTAATCTTCTGTTGCAGGATGGAAACATTTTTCAAAAACACTTATCAAAGACTTTAAGCCAAAAAACATGTGAAAGATGGGGCGGGAATGCACGCAGAAAAGAAGAGGGGCAATACCAAAGCACAAAGTTTGTACAAAGTTGCAAACACTTAAACTCATGACTATTTTAGCTACAGGAAAAACCATAGTTACATGTTACCAGCAGGCAGAGGTGGGTAGTAACTAATTACCTTTCCTCAGTTACATTTACTTGAGTAACCTTTTGGAAAACAATTACTTTTAGGAGTAGTTTTACTACACTGTACTTTTTACTTTTACTTGAGTAATATTATTATGAATTGCTACTCTTCCTGAGCCTGTTTGGCGCCCTGGGCTCAGTGTGGTGCCGCTTCACTGAATGAATGATAAACAAGTTTTAACAAAAAATGAATGAGACACAGACAAAAACCTACAGTGTGTGAGAGAGTGAGACTTGTTGTTTGTACATAAGGTTTGTTGATTTAATTCTATTCTATCTGCTAAGCCTGTTGTGCCACAATGAGAATCAAATCAATTAACAACATATTGTCACTGGAATAGTTTACCCTCTTAAAATATATAATATATATATATATGTATATATAGTTTATATATGTTACTGTGTGTGTGTGTGTGTGTTTGTGTGTGTGTGAGCAACTGTAACGCACACAATTCACCACAGGGACACACACACACAGTATTCTTATATTGAACAAAAATTGATTGAAAAGTGTTTCTTCTGCTTAGATGCATTATTTTGTAATCATGTTATTTATATGTAGCAAAGTTGGGCTAAACTTTATATTTTTGTCTGTCTGATTATCTCATTTTTGAACATTAAATCAGATGTTTATGATCAGTTACTCAGTACTCAAGTAGCCTTTTTTTACTAAATACTTCTTTACTCTTACTTGAGTCACTTCTTGGAGGGCCATCTTCTACTTTTACTTGAGTAAAACTACATTGAGGTAGTGCTACTACTGAGATTACATTTTTGGCTCCAGGACCCAAATCTGTCAGCATAAGGTAGGCTACATTATGAAAAGAGAGTTCACAGGTGTGAAGCGTCACCAGGGCCACTCACCCAATCAGAGTTCAGCTGTGTGACTTTAAATCATCAGGCGAGATTAAATTATAAATTTTAAATTGTTATTGATCCTTTACCCCTCGTGCCTAAAGTGTAGCAACCCGTTATTACTCTTCTTATATTTATGAGGAAGTTTATTGATAGTACGAACTTCTACTAGCTTATTATTAGTTTCTGAAGGGAAAATTCGCTGTAAGCTAACAAATGTATTCTTAAATTCACTGGCGTTGTTGCAGTTTGCTAGCTAACTGATTAACTTCGAACGGCCACGTTTTTACAGAACGACTAAATGTTGTAAAGCTTCATGTTTTTTTCCCCCTAGTCTATTTGTTGCAAGTATGTGCTATTTAATGTTCTCTGTACTCTGCCAAAGAACGTGTGAAAGATGGGGCGGGAGAAGGACGCTAAAGAAGACGAGAAGGCCAAGCACAAAGCCACGAAACTGAAAAGACTGAGTGACTGTGAACGCAAGCAGGAGGGCTGGGGAGACAACATCCCAGCAAATGGTCTGCGAGCTATACACACACACACACACACACACACACACACACATATATATATATATATATATATATATATATATATATATATATATTTATATATATGCCGATGCACAGTTTGCCGAACACTTTATCATTATTCCATCATGAGAGAACCGTGCCATTATCAAATCAGCTCCCCGAGCCACCGTGTCATGATTGCAGCTCCCAGATGATATATGCATGTGACCTGACTGAAGCACATCCAACATCTGTTCAGCGTCGGCACAGGGGCCAGATCAAAGCTGGTTTTTGCAGGGAGCTTTGCCTTTCATGTTGTAGAATGTGGAGACAAATTAATTTGGATTAAAAAATGTTAATGAATAAGTTGAGCCATACGGCAGCATGGGTGCCGCTAAATGGGGGGGAAAACAGTGTTACTGGAAGACTGCTGTACTGGCTGAGCTGTCACGCAGGCTGATGCCACTGAGTGCATGCATTCATTTCACAGTGTACAGTGGGTACTCCATCTTCATATGAATAAATTAATTTACTTTGATATCTGATGCGTTTATTAGCATGCATATGTGAGCAGACAAATGAATGTGGAGTGATCTGTCATTGGCTTGTGTAATTGATGAGAGCAGAGAGATGAATAGACACCTGTAAGCGCCACTGGCAGCAGAGCAGACGGCTTTCTGTGACAGCTAGCCTCATGTTATTTCATGGCACATTCACTGAATTACTGATAAAGGATCAACTTATCCTTCTCAGCTACAAGACTCAGGGAACTAATTTTCCTGAGCAAGTGGCTCCTGCTTTAACTGGCGAACTGCCTCATTCAGATGTTGGGGATTTGTAATTTTTAAAAAAAGAGAGGAGTAATTACAGCTCAGTTTCATTTGGCATCCTGCTCTGAAGGTTGGAAAGGTCACAACTCAAAAAAAAACATGCTCAGGGCTGTGGGGGGCTCCTCTGGGAGACTGCTTGTCTGATTGGTGGCATTTGGTAGTGTTGTCTGTCTAGAATAATCGGATCTCGGCGTGGACACGAGTCTAACATCATCCTAATATGCCCTCAAGCCTTCAGTTGATAACAGCGTAGCTCTAACTGTCTGTTAATGCAGTGCTTCTCTGACTTGTCTTGTTTCAAAGACGGCATCATTAACAGCCTTTTTCTTTTCCTTTCTTCTGTCATGACATCTTGATGAACAGCCCAAATCCAACTAAAGCCATGGAGAAAACGGATAAAGGAAAATCTCATAAAAAGGTAATTTTCTATCAGCCACTGAAATGTGACCCAGTGGGGAGGGATCATTCGTGTCCGCCTAAAACTCATGCATCTTCCACGTGAACAAATCCCACTCCATTGTCTAACTGTTTGCATATTAATAATAGTACTTTGTATTACAGTGTGTAACTTAACCCGATGCTATAGATTTAAGGACTGTAGATACTGTTTCATTGTAATGAATCTTCATTATTCTGGAAAAAAGTTGCTTTTTAAGAAAAGCCCAAGTTTGTATCCTTGAGGTGCAGCACTTTTACAGAGATATGAAAGAAAATGAGTCACAATTTTTTAGCACTTCTTCTGCTGCTTTGCATAACATCAAGGGCCAGCTGTCTGTCCTTGAGCTTTAATGTATGTTATTCCCTTAGGTCAAGACACCAAAGATGGAGAATGTTGAATCATCCAGCAGCATCAGGTAGGGTAAAAGTCCTGCTGCCAGCACTGGATTACTGTTGAAATGCTGAGATAATAATCTCACTAAGCTTTGGTGTGACTGTGCCGGAGTTTCCTTTTTTTTTTTTTTTTTTTTTTTTTCTTCTCCCTCCCGAGGTGATGGAAATTAATTCTTGTGTTTTGATGTTCAGGGTCCCTGGACAGAAGCATTCTCATTTTCTACAGTGTTATGTTGTCTTTCAGAAAATTAATTTTACTGTGCACTGAAGACAAATATCTTTGGCTTGTCTGCAGTGAAATAAATGAGACTGCGTGGTTTGAGTAGTTGGATGCTCAGCGGGGTGTTGCCAGGATGGCAGGCTGTGGCCGAAGGCCCGCTGTGTCAAATCTGTTTCACAGCAGTGTTTCCATAGAGTTGTTAATGGATTATTTCCCAGATGTGGATTTAGCCCAACCCAATGTTCTGAGTGACATTTCAAAGGAGATGTCATATGGGAAAAACGTTTTGTGAAATTCTGGCTTTTAATGTTTCCCTTTAGGGTTTTTTTTTTCTCCCCCCACAAAGGCTCAGGTGGTAACTATGCTAGTTGAGTGGGTTTCGTGCAGAGAGCAAAGTTAAGGCCTTGCAGCAGAGTTGGTGAAGAAACATAAGGCTATTAGAACCACAGACCGTAAATGTCAGTGCACACAGTGACCCAACCTCCTTTTTATAGGTTTTTATGGATTTTGCTCAGTGGTGCAGTATACCACAAAAATATAACCGTTTCTACTAGCGTGACTTTTTTTTTCCTTTCATTGAGCAGTTGAGCTGAACATCTTGACCTTGGTACTCTTACATTTGCAAAGTTTGACTAAAAAGAGAACAGAACGACAGATAAAGCATTTTCCTTTCAACATCTTTTTCTAAAGTGAGCATATTACACGTTACATTAAAAATCCCTCACTTTCTCCATAAAGCTTTACACAGAGTGAACCTTCAGTAACTAATCTATTCAGCTGGGCTGTATTGGGTTCAAATTCTTCTCTTCATACTATGAAATAAACTGCTGACGTCTACTTCTGTAATGTCTGATTAAAGACGTGATGGACCATAAAGGTCAGTAATGACACATAAAGGTGTCTTGTTGTCTACAGCGTGTCCAACAACTGAAACTTTACTGTAGAAATTAGCTTTGCAAATATGCCTAAAGTGTTCCCATGTTCTGATTTACAGTGGTCCCTCGCTTTTTCCTGTAATTTTGCGTGCTTTGTGTCCTGTGTCCTGATTGGCTGTAGACCACTGTCAATCAATCTCGTGCCACGGTCCTGTCCAGTACAGAATGTGTTCAGCTTGTCAAATTTACATAAATCTTCGATCGCCAGCAGTGTGACTCTGTGCTGTACTGTATGTTTGTAAGTTTTCTCCCCAACAAGCACAACCATGTCGATGAAACGTTTTGCACTGTCAAAGGCAACTGCGGGTGCGTTTGGTTTCATTCTATAATACTGGACTTATTTTCTACGAAGGTTTGAACTTTGAGTTTAAACAAGAGAGAAAAGAGTGAAAATGTTCATGCCTGTCTGAGAAAAGTGTATAAAGTGTGTAGTGACGGGTTTTACAGCCTTAAAACATCTATAATAATTGTAAAAAATAAATAAAGTTGGCTACTTCGTGGATTTCACCTATCGCGGGTTATTTTTGGAACGTGACTCCTGCGATAAACGAGGGACCGCTGTATATCAAAGTAGCTACAATAACACATCTTATCATAGTAAGACTCGCTAATACTAATGATGATAATTATTGGTTGTGTTCTATTTCAGTGTTTCTGAAACTCACAACAGTGTGATAGGTTGTCAGACACAGAGTCCACTTTTCTGTCACATGTTGAGAGCTGTGTGTACTCGGCATTCCCACAGTCCAAAGACGTTAGGTTGGGTTAATTGGCGATTCTATATTTGTTTTATTCTGTGGGGTATACTGTTACTTTTTTCTAATTGTATTGTAAAACAGATATCTTTGTTTTTATGCCTGAGTTCCTACAGTATTGGGTGCAATGACCGGATGGAGTCATAGACCTGGAACCGCAGGAAAGGCTCATTACCTTCAATCTGAAACCATCAGGGTCCTGCTGTAGCAGAAAGAACATTATCCTGATAAATGCACAGTGAATAGTTGCCACTATAGTGCCTTGTAATTTGGATCAGTAAGCCAATTTGGCAATTATGTGCTACGCTGCTTTACATTTTCCACATTTTGTTCTTTTCCAGAATGTTGTGGGAGGAAAAGGAGAAAACTAATTTTTATTAGCAGCAGTGACTGTAATTTGTTGATTTCTTAATTTGGGCCATTTCTCTACCCATCAAATCTTCACTCTGCAGGAAAATCCAGGCTTGCACTTGTGTAATTTTTTTTTTTTTTTTCTCTTCTTTTTAAAATGTCTAAACGCTGTCATTATGTCATTATCATTACTGTCGATAATTTTACTCAATTACCACAATTATGCTTGATTTCTTATGGTCAGTGAGTCATCACGGTGTGCTTAAAGATTTTTTTTTTCTATGCCAAACTGGAGGGCAGCAGTGAAAAATAAGCCATCAAGCTTTTATTTTGCATGTTATTAACTTTTTAAAGTAGTTGATACAAAACCATCTACTGAAGTGAGATTAAAAATGAAGAAAATATAGAACACTTGATAAGATTTCAGAAATATGTTAGTCTAAGTCTTAAAAAACTGAAATAAGGTCCGAAGTAGGCCAAAAAAAATTGAAACTAAAAATTGTGAATTAAATTTTGAAGGCTTGCTGTTAAGTTACACAAGACTAGAGCTGCACTTTGGAATGAGTATTTTAATAATTATGCTAATATGTCAGCAGAAATGCGTAACTGTGATGCTACAGAGTGGATACATTTGTAGCTAAAAATTGTTCATTTTGTCGTTCAGTGAATCTGTGAAACAGGAACCACAGGATGATGCTTTTACAGCAACGAAGAAAGGAGTGAAAAGGAAAAGAATTAAAGATGACCCCAAAGAGGGCACCAGTGATTCTGCTAATTCACCTACGTAAGTCTGACCAGGTCTAGAAAAAATCCTTGTCATCGGCTTTTCTTCATGTAGAATCACTTTTACTGAAAACTGCTGCAGAAAAATGTACCTTTCATGAGTAATTCACTTAGTTTTTTGTCTGAGTGCATGTTTGTATGTAAGCCCTTCGTTTCTTTCATTCCCATGTTGCCTGCAGCCTAAAGAAGAAGAAAAAGCAACGTCATCTCGAAGAAGGAGGTGATGGAGTGGCTCAGACAAAGACGTCAAAGAAGAGAACACAAAAGGTAAACTTCTGTCTCCATCAGGGGTAATCTTGCACTTACAACAAGTTCAACACTAGAAACATGGTTCATGGTGAGTTTTTTTCTCTCTTCTGCACAGATGGTAAAGAAGGAGGAAGAAGAGCAGGCAGTGTCAAAAAAAATTAAGAAGACAAAGGAGGAGATTGAAGAAGCAAGACAGCTGAAGATCAAAAAGAAGGAGGAGGAGGAGCAGAATCGCTGGAGATGGTTGGGGAGTGCTCTTTTCATCTGGACACTCTTCCCACCCACACATACAAAGACAAAGTGCAATTTTAACCTTTGCTGATGCATCTGTACTTTTTTTTATCGTCTTGGTTTTTGTCAGGTGGGAGGAAGAGAAGTATGAAGATGGGGTGAAATGGAAGTTCTTGGAACACAAAGGACCCTACTTTCCCCCTGAGTACCAGCCTCTACCTGACAATGTTCACTTCTACTATAATGGTCAGTTGAGTGTATAAGAGTATGATTGAAACAAGGGTGACGGGGTACAGGAGCTCTATTTTTGTTGAGACAGTGTTAAATGATTTTAGACGTTAGATGCACTTCAGTGTACACTTCTCTGCTTCTATACAGCGCAGTCAGACATTACCTGCACGATTGCATCATTTACTGATACGTCCACCTCAGTCTAAAAGCCAGAATCAGTTCATGTACAAGAACGCATTGTGTAGCTCTAATTTATGGAGAGCTTTACAGTTGCCCTAGAAAAATTATGAATAAATAATTATACAAGAATTTCATTTTATGTCAATAATATACGTCATGTTTGTATGTATTCCTAATCTAGGATTACCAGTTATGTATCAAATCAATAAAATGTGAGAGTGAGTTTAATTTTAGGCAGAAGAAAGGTTCAGTGTCGATTCGAGAGGCTGTGATGGATAGCTTGTTAATGTTGTTCCTTCAGAAGCTTTTTAAAAGATTTATTAAACTATCTTTTATGAAACCTTCATGAGTGTCCTTCCAGAGCCAAGGCCAAAGCTCATCCTCTTTAGTTAAAGTGCTGCTCTGGTCACAGCTTAGTTTTGTAGAAGAGCAGAACTTTCCAAGAAATGGGGACTGAAGATGCACCGAAACATCATCAGTTGCTTTTGGAAAAAAATTATGAAACGTTAAATTGCAGTTATGAAATGTATTCATGCAGTCCTGTGAAAAACTAAATAAATACTTTTAATAATACTTTTTCCCACATATTTTATTGAAATTTTCTTTATACAATACAAACAGATATTAAACCCCTCTCATTCACACACCCAGACTGCAGACCTGCATGCAACAAGATCATGTGTAGAAATGAACATGGCTCTCACACTGATACAAAAAAGAAATCCCTCCCTCCTCATGAATAACCTCCACTCCCTGTGATATCCATGTAAGGCTTCCAGATATTCACAAAGTCCCGTTGTTTGCCCATGGCAATGTATGAATCTGCGATTTCCTTCTTCCAGAGTCCCATGGAGGGTGCATCCATACTTGTCCAGCATAGTGCAGTGGCTCCTCAGGCTTGAAGCAGTCCATAGTCCAGTGATTTAGTCTGCTTTATCGGTTGCTTAAATCCTGTTGGGTATATTCTAAGTACACAGTTTACCCTTTAAGGGGATTTTAACCTTAAACACTTCAGACAAACACTTGGTGACATCTTTACAGAATTCCTGAATTTTAGGACATTCCCATAGACAATGGAGAAGAGTTGCTTTTTCTGCTAAGCATTTCGTACAAATGTCCAGAATGTCATTGGACATATGATGGAGCCTGACGGGTGTTGTATAGGTTCTTATGAGCCATTTATATTGCAGAAGTTTAAAGCGTGTGTTTGTTTGTTCAGGTTATACTTTATAAAGTCTGTTCAGCTCATTGGGCATAAAGGTGCAGCCACACAGTTTCACTCAGGATGAGGGCTGAACTTTGACTGTAATTGTAAGACAATCTTGTGAACGCTGGCGTACACACATCCTGACTTTGTTTGCTCACACAGAAGACCTACCCGCACACTATTGGGCCTTTAGGATTCAAGACGTGTTTCATGCTGAATACTGATTGATGGCAGTAATTGTTTTTGCTTTGTTTAGCAGTCCAGCTGCAAACGGGGTCCTACGAGGACTTGGTTTGATCTGTTAATTCCTGCATGTGCATGTTTTTAAAGGTTGGTCCTACCAGTGGACTTGAATGTAGATCTCTGTCCTTGCCTCTAATCCTACCTCCCTATATCCACGGGCTAGTCTGACAGCCTGGAGGAGCTAAGGTGGGTGGCACTGGGTGGTGGATCTTCAGAGGACCCCGAGCTCCCAAAGGCTTGTGTTCTTGACTAGTACGGCTCGATAAACGTATAGTTCTGACAATAAGGCTTGGTTGGTTTAATGCTGTTAAAAATGATCTCAGTGTAAATGATTCTGCTTGTGTGCAGGTAAAATGGTAAAGCTGAGCCTGGCTGCAGAAGAGGTGGCGGTGTTCTTTGCCCAGATGCTGGACCATGAGTACACCACCAAGGTGGTGTTCCGTGAGAATTTCTTTAAAGATTGGAGAAAGGTAAAGCCAAATGCATTGTGGAAGTTGGTGTAAGTTGCCTTTAGGTGTGATTATGCGTTTAAAATGTGCTGCAATAGACCTGCGACCTGTCCGGGGTGTAGTTCACCGATCGCTGCAAAGCCAGCCGGGGTTGGTGTCACCACATCTGCCAACTTTGTTTTCATGTAACAGTTTTGCAAAAGTTGCATACGCTCCAGCCTTTTGTTAGAGTGTGAGTGCATCGTAAATAGATTGTATTTGTGTAAATACAGGATGAGTGTGACTGGTACATGCTCGCTGGTGTCTGTCAGGGTGTCCTCTGCATGGAAAAAACACCGTGCCAAGCCCCTAGGCATATCATGCAGAATTAATTTTGCGCTGCTTAGTGCTCAATGCACTTGAAAATACGATTTATGTGAAGGCATTGATATGCTAATCCAGACAACTAGCTCTCCTGCATATGAACAAATCCAATTAAACTGTTTTATTATAGCCGGAAAAAACTCTCCTCGCTCCACTGCCCTCAGTGCCCGCCCACTGTCGGGTGTCATTCATGCTTAGACACGCAGACTGACTGCCTGTCCACGCTGTCAGTGTTTCTGGAGGTGTGTGTGCTTATGTGTAGGTCTCTATTTGCATCTCATCTTCTATGACGGTAGATAACAAAACTGGGCTGCATCAGTTTGATGGATGAGAGTCATTTCCTTTATTCCTAAAGTTTGTGCCCATGATGGATGCTTTTGTGTGTGTGTGTGTGTGTGTGTGTGTGTGTGAGAGAGAAATATTTAACCATTTTGAGTGTATTTCAAATTATGGTCAGTATTTTTGTGTAACTATTACTGCACCATTTATAAAAAGCACCTCTGTGGCAGTAAGTGACAACTTATTAATAGGCTTGATCATTAATTATTATTAGCAATATGTCATGAAATACAGATTCCCTACAGCTAGACAGCACATTGAAAGCCACTGATGATATTTCAGCATCACAACAGCTTGGAGATGCAGCTGAAACAGAGTTGCTCTGCCCTGTTAGTCACCTCTGATTTGACCTCTGGTGACCCCTTGTGAAACAACTTTTGGCAATTAAAGTTGAAACTCAGCTGCTCCGCCTGACGTGTCAGGATTCTTCATTTAGCCTGCTTAGCAGTGACCTTACAGTGTTCACACTCATAGCTACTGTAGTTCTGGGAGTGTTGTTAAAAGTGCTAAATACTGGAAAGCTGTAACTGGGACGTCTTCTTATGTTTTTGTGATACACAACTGCAAAACTGCAGCTTTGAGTGTCCCCACTTTTTAAATGGCTTGTTAGGAGGAAGCTGTGCGTACTCTGGCCTTTTATGACAGCTCCAGTTGGGTTTTTTCGACTCTCTGCTTTGCCTCCGTAAAAATGAGTAATTAAAGGAAAGGTCACTGATCTGTTTGAATCCTTCTCATCTAGTTTTTTTTGTTTTTAATGATGCATTATTGTGTTAATTTGTTATATGAATAGACAAAGGTGATGCACTCTGTTTTCATAGCTGGTCAGTAAATATAACAAAGCAATGCTCTGTACAGATAGTTTTTGGTTTCTTCCTTTTTTGAAGTTTCATCAACGTCTGCTGGGTGTAACTTTAAACTCTTAAGAGCTTCTTCTGCTTACTTTATCACAACACCGTCTTTGACCCCTTCCTGATTTCTTATTTTTTTTGCATATTTGTCACACTGACATGTTTCAGTTTTTATTAAAACTACATTTTAAATATAAAATGTAGCTTTTAAATTAGTTCCTCAAACTATCCTAACCTTCCTGGCCTAATGTGAGAAAGTTTCAGCCCCTTAAACCTAATAACACAGTTAATGATGATTTCATTTATTAAAGGCAGAAAAGCCCAAACCTAATCTGAAACTGCTTGTGGCACCGTTGGCAGCGAGAACTGCAATCAAGCGTCCAACTGTCTGTCTTTACATGTTGGTGTGGAGGAATTTTGGCTCTTTTTTGCAGAATTGTTTTAATTCAGCCACAGTGGAAGGTATTTGAGCACAAGTGCCTTTCTTACATCGTGCCTAACATCCGGACTTTGACTAGGACACTTCAAAACATTCAGTATTTTATTTTTGAGCCGTTGCAGAGATGCACTTGCTGTTATGTTTCCAATCATTGTCCTGCTGCTGTGTCTTTGGATTGGGGCATGATGTGTCGCTTTTTATTTGTATATATTTTTAAACACGTGTGGCAGTAATCTGCTCTGGTCAGTGAGACGGAACTCAGGTTTCCAAAATTGTGGTTAATCAGATTTAACAGGTGGGTGTTCCTCTTCACAAGGAACAGGTGGGTTTGGATTATTTTTTTCCTGCTTTCATCAGTTAAATAATATAAAAAGTGCAGTTTTAATTGCTCAGATTATCTTTCTCTAATATTTGTTTGATCTGAAATGTGTGAGAAACACGAGAAATCAGAAATGGGGGCTGTTATAATTTTTACAGCAGTGTAATTGCTGTTTGCATCACTGGAGGCGAAGACACACGATCAGTTTCTGCAGTTATTCTATCATCACTTTAATTGGAACCATTTACATCATGTTATTTTTTTCTGTAAATGTAAAAATAAAGAATAATGCTCACTACAACTTCCAGATTTTTTTTGGTTAATCGCTTGTGTGCTCTTTTTGTTGCTGCTGATATTCTCAGACTTGAAATGAAACTGTATGCCTCAACACACTTTGTGCTTGTGTAGGAAATGACCCATGAGGAGAGGTCACTGATTCAAGATCTTGATAAGTGTGACTTTGGAGAGATCCATGCCATGCATAAAGCCAAGACAGAGGCCAGGAAAAATATGTCCAAGGAGGAGAAACAGGTAAAGCTCGGGTTCCTTTCTTTGTATTTGTATGCTGCTGTCTTCATAAGTCCAGAGGAGCGCCCTCTTCATTTCTGAGGTAATGCGATCTGTATCTGAAATCTTTTTGTAGGCTTTGAAAGAGGCAAACCAGAAGATAGTGGATGAATATGGCTACTGTCTCCTGGACCACCACAAAGAACGCATTGGCAATTTTAAGATTGAGCCTCCAGGGTTATTCCGAGGTAGAGGCGAGCATCCCAAGCAAGGCATGCTGAAGAAGAGGATCCAACCAGAGGATGTCATCATCAATTGCAGCAAGTGAGAGTGTGATTGTGAAGTCAGTGTATAGTTGAGTACAACTTTAGTTTCAGTCCTCTCCATGTGCCCTTGTTGCTCAATGCAGAACAGTGAAATCCTCACTCAAAGAAATGCAGTAAGTTTTTGATACACAAACTGTTTAAATGCGTAGAGTCATAGGCTTGTTTTGTGTTTTTTGACAAAGCATGTTCAAATTAACATGTCATACTGTATTGCACTTGTTCTTGCTCTGGCAGAGACTCTCGTATCCCCGTACCACCTGCTGGGCACCACTGGAAGGAAGTTCGACACGATAACACTGTGACATGGCTCGTCAGCTGGACTGAAAACATCCAGGGCTCAAATAAGTACATCATGCTTAATGCCAACTCAAAACTGAAGGTGAGCAATCTGTTGCATAACAGAGGGGAATGCAGATACATGTGCGTACGAAGAAACATGCTGTCAGATGCTGCAGACTTTGGATTATGTGTTCCGACTACTTTGGCAGCACAGTTCTCAAACTGGTTTTGGAAAAAAATAGTATCTCAGATTATTAGAATATTAACTAAGATCAATTCATACATTTATAATACAGAAATGTCCAACTTCTGAAGCATGTGTTCAGTCATTGGTTGATGCTTCTTTACCATAAATTGTAGCTGCCTCCACCAGTGTGTGAATGTGAGAGTGAATGAATAGTAGAATTGTAAAGCGCTTTGAGGGCCCCGAAAAGCGCTATATAAATGCAATCCATTATTATTATTATTGTTGTTGTTATTGTTATTATTGTTATTATAATAAATGACTTCACTGTGTACTGCATGGAACCGGCTCCATAATATTGATTTCAGGTACTGATCTCTGATTTTTCTCAAGCTGTAAGTCAATCAAAAATGAAAAAAGGCTTGAATCATTTCACTTTACATGTAATGGACATTATTTTTTGAGATGCATTAGTCAAAGTGCTTCAGTTCTCATATTTTCCTAGCTCCTGTTATGCCATTTTAAATAGAAAAAAATAAAGTAAGTATAAAGATATTTTGCTGTGTTCACTCATCTTCTACTGTTGTTCAGGTGGCGGGCAAACACTTAGCCACTGTCCTTCAAAGATAACTTGATAAATGTTGGAATTCATTATTCAGAACATTGAAGCTTTGTTTGATCTGTCACTAAACATCTCTCTATTCATTCTGCGGACTCCTTCAACCAACATTGTGAATGCTTGAATCACGCATTAAAAATATGAAATGTAACAGAAACATCCCGTTTCCAAAGGATTCACTCTCTGAACAAAAAAGCAAAACAAAACTGACTGACAACATCACTGGAAAAGGAAAAAAGCAGGACTTCAAAACATCATTTTCATCATCACCAAAAACTGTGCATGTGCACCAAACGCTCTGTTTGATATAGAATATTTAAAGTGAAACTCCTAAGAACCTGTTTACAAGTCATGGGTAGAACTACATGTGAAATAAGTTGTGGCTTCAAAGTGAGTAGAACTGATAAGTTTCCTCATTTGAACTTGTTTGAGTCTGCAGACTGCAAGTTTGGGGGAAAAATGAAAAAGAAGTTTGCGGAATTAGAGCTGCTCGTGCAACATCCTGGCTCCAGGCTGGCTGCAAAATTAGCTAGACCAAACTGTTGTGCTGCAGAGTTGCGTAGTAGGTAAATCAAAATCAGAACCTTACAGAAGGTTGCAGGGAATGCAAATAACATTATAACCCAGTTATAATAAAATAAAATAACTAATAAAATAATAAAATAAATAATTTGAATGGTTTGCATTTTGTCAGTTCTGCTCCAGATCTGCCAACTGACAAATGGTTGTTGGCCTGCCTCTGATATTATTCACAGAGCTGATTTAAATGAAACGTTAGCATAAACACAGCACAGATTTACAAACAAATCACAAACACTTTTACACATTATGTTGAGCTATAATGCATAAAATATATATATTCTTAAACAAAATTGGTGATCACTTTTCCACAGCATGTCTTTTATCCCATCTTCCTTCTCTCGCCCCGCCCCTCCCTGAGTCGGAGGTTTCTTCCTGTTAAAAGGGAGTTTTTCCTTCCCACTGTCACCAAAGTGCTTGCTCATAGGGGGTCATATGATTGTTGGGTGTTTCTCTGTATGTATTATTGTAGGGTCTACCTTACAGTATAAAGCGCCTTGAGGCGACTGTTGTTGTGATTTGGCGCTGTATAAATAACATTGAAATTGATATTAAATATGAGTAAACCTTTGTAACATGTTGTTATTCTGTGCTCTGTTTGCTCACTTATCTTCCTTTCCATCTTTCATGCCTAAAGGTTAAGTTATTCCACAGTTCTCCATGACAGTATCGGCACGTGTTGACTGATGGAGGGTTTAATTGTATGTATATACAGGGAGTGCAGAATTATTAGGCAAGTTGTATTTTTGAGGAATAATTTTATTATTGAACAACAACCATGTTCTCAATGAACCCAAAAACTCATTAATATCAAAGCTGAATGTTTTTGGAAGTAGTTTTAGTTTGTTTTAGTTTGAGCTATTTTAGGGGATATCTGTGTGTGCAGGTGACTATTACTGTGCATAATTATTAGGCAACTTAACAAAAACAAATATATACCCATTTCAATGATTTATTTTTACCAGTGAAACCAATATAACATCTCCACATTCACAAATATACATTTCTGACATTCAAAACAAAACAAAAACAAATCAGCGACCAATATATAGCCTTTCTTTGCAAGGACACTCAAAAGCCTGCCATCCATGGATTCTGTCAGTGTTTTGATCTGTTCACCATCAACATTGCGTGCAGCAGCAACCACAGCCTCCCAGACACTGTTCAGAGAGGTGTACTGTTTTCCTCCTTGTAAATCTCACATTTGATGATGGACCACAGGTTCTCAATGGGGTTCAGATCAGGTGAACAAGGAGGCCATGTCATTAGTTTTTCTTCTTTTATACCCTTTCTTGCCAGCCACGCTGTGGAGTACTTGGACGCTGTGTGATGGAGCATTGTCCTGCATGAAAATCATGTTTTCTTGAAGGATGCAGACTTCTTCCTGTACCACTGCTTGAAGAAGGTGTCTTCCAGAAACTGGCAGTAGGACTGGGAGTTGAGCTTGACTCCATCCTCAACCCGAAAAGGCCCCACAAGCTCATCTTTGATGATACCAGCCCAAACCAGTACTCCACCTCCACCTTGCTGGCGTCTGAGTGGGACTGGAGCTCTCTGCCCTTTACCAATCCAGCCACGGGCCCATCCATCTGGCCCATCAAGACTCACTCTCATTTCATCAGTCCATAAAACCTTAGAAAAATCAGTCTTGAGATATTTCTTGGCCCAGTCTTGACGTTTCAGCTTGTGTGTCTTGTTCAGTGGTGGTCGCTCTTTCAGCCTTTCTTACCTTGGCCATGTCTCTGAGTATTGCACACCTTGTGCTTTTGGGCACTCCAGTGATGTTGCAGCTCTGAAATATGGCCAAACTGGTGGCAAGTGGCATCTTGGCAGCTGCACGCTTGACTTTTCTCAGTTCATGGGCAGTTATTTTGCGCCTTGGTTTTTCCACACGCTTCTTGTAACCCTGTTGACTATTTTGAATGAAACGCTTGATTGTTCGATGATCACGCTTCAGAAGCTTTGCAATTTTAAGACTGCTGCATCCCTCTGCAAGACATCTCACTATTTTTGACTTTTCTGAGCCTGTCAAGTCCTTCTTTTGACCCATTTTGCCAAAGGAAAGGAAGTTGCCTAATAATTATGCACACCTGATATAGGGTGTTGATGTCATTAGACCACACCCTTCTCATTACAGAGATGCACATCACCTAATATGCTTAATTGGTAGTAGGCTTTCGAGCCTATACAGCTTGGAGTAAGACAACATGCATGAAGAGGATGATGTGGACAAAATACTCATTTGCCTAATAATTCTGCACTCCCTGTAGCAATAAATAACCAGAAGCAAACAGCAGACAAAGAGAATGTCGTGATCCTTGTCTTATAGTGGAAGACCCTGTGTTAGTGATTACCATATTAAACCTTTTGTTTCAGGGCTTTTAAAGGAAAACCACTTGTTTTTTCATCATTTTATTTTATAATTGTCATCACCTGTCACTTTTGCTTCGTGTTTATGTTTCATGTTTAGTCTTTTCCCTCTTCCTGCTTATCTTGCCTTCCTTTCTTTCAGGGAGAGAAGGATTGGGAGAAATATGAGGTTGCTCGGAAACTGAAATCACGTGTGGATGACATCCGTTACCAGTACCTCCAGGATCTGAAGTCCAAACAAATGGTTACACGCCAGAGAGCTGTGGCCCTGTACTTCATAGACAAGGTTTGGCTTACTCAAGAAAAACTGATATTACAAATTGTTACATGTTTGCATTAATTGTTACGTGTTCACACAGCAGAGCTAGAAAGAAAGTGGTAACTTTAATGCGTGAGCTTCTCTGATTTTTTTCCCCCACACGGCCTCTGTCGTACGTTACGCTGACATTGTACCGGGGAGCTTTGCTTGTGATGTTTGCATGAATGTTGAGAAAAAGTCACGGCTGCAGCGGCCGTGTAGATAGGCTGGAGCAAAGTGAAGATATTGGAAATCAATTCAGTATGTCTTGATTGCCTTTTCTGTTTTCTCACATAGTTAGATGAAAATCTTTTGCAAAGAAAATGGATTATATGTAGCCATTTTCTTCCAGAGACTTCAAGCTAATTATCTCAGTGTGTATGAAGTGAAATGATGGATTGAGTACGTGATTGCTTTTGGCTCATGCCAAAAACTATTTCAGTTGCCATTTTTGTTTTATTCCGTTTGTCATGAAGGTCTTTTGATTAGTACGTGTATATATTTTAATGGTCGTCTGACTCGCATGTGTTCTGTGTACCTTGTGATGGAAAAGCTCGGTGTGTATTTCTGCATCTGTGCTAATCTCTGTATCCTCTGACCCAAAAAGCTGGCCCTGAGAGCTGGCAATGAGAAAGAGGAGGGAGAGACGGCGGACACGGTGGGTTGCTGCTCACTTCGTGTTGAGCACATCACTCTGCATGAGCAGCTGGATGGCAACGAATGTGTGGTGGAATTTGACTTCCTGGGTAAAGACTGCATTCGTTACTACAACAAGGTTCCTGTCATCAAAAAGGTAAAGAAAGAAATGACATGAACACGTTGGCACTTATATGGATGGATGTTAAACGGTGTTCTCATGGGTGCACAATGGTCAGCGTGATTGCTCAAAGATCACAAATGGAGGCAATTTTTAGCCTGGTTTCTCATTAAGATAATAATCATGTGAGCATCTTTGCATAAACCCATACTTGGAACACACACACGCGCCCACACAAGCTAATGTTGGCAGCTCTTCCCTCTTTGAAATCAGAGCAGCTACACTAATCTCATCATCAGAAAAAGGAGAAACAGGAGGGTATCTTTGTTGGTTTGATTTTAAACTGGAACTTAATGTATCTTAGTTTATAACTTGTGTGTAGAGAATTTTGAATGGAGGAGAGACGGATGAGCCGCTTTACACACAGCAAAAAACCGTCTGAATGAATTACTGAGCTACAGACCCGAGCTAAAAAAGAGCCAGCTAGATGTTGTGACAGAGTACTGTTTTAGTACTTTATATGGTCACTAATTATGGTGCTTATGAGCGATATCGTTACCTTAACAAGTACATGCACTTGTTAAGTGCACCTGCAGCGATGATTATATTGATTACTGGCAATCAGAGGTGGAGTGCTATTTGTTTCAGTAGCTAACACCCTGGAAACTCTGGGTTTCTCCTCCAGAGAGAGTCAATTACTGGGGAAAGACTCGGGTTTTCTTCCCTCTGACCTCTGCTTCTGCTCCACCTGAACCAGCTGTTTTATTTCCTCATTCATAAAGTTGCTGTCAAACTGCATAGCAGAGCGAATTCATTTGTAGAAGTTTTTTAAAGACTTTAAACCCCCTGTTAGCTGTTAGTTCAATTTTATTCCTTTTCTTTTTTTGTGTGACTGCTTTTATAGTTTACCAATACTCAATATAAGGACAGAGATCAGCTTAGAATAAACTTTGTAAGTTTCTAATTGTGTGACCGTGATGCAGCTAACGGCTAATTTCCCTGCACTGGATCACTGACCGTAATAAAGTTTCTCTGTAAAGTTGAAGGCACATCATAAAATCATACACTGATGTCACACAGACACAGAAATGACTGTGTAACTATTGGGATCCTGGAGATGATGAATAGTATATAGTTTTTGAGAAAAGTTGAGGATGAAATCACTTTAAAACAGAACTTGAGACATTTTAAAATCGCTATTCAAATACATGCTGCAGGAGGTCTGATTGTAATCTGATTACATTTTAATATTGAAATTTGTTCAGATTGAGATTTGGTCCTTAAATTACGTCAAACAACAAAATGTACAGTTTCTGAAAACTCAACATAGTTTCCACTGAAGCTTCTCTAAATCAAAACTGGATTAGCAAACTGTCCAGTCTGGAGTCCACATGCATGATTGTTCCAAAATGGGTAAAGATTACAAATTGAGACTGGATCACACCTGGATCCAGTCTGGCTCCGGCCATTTCCAAGTTTTATCCCGTCAGGATCCATTCATAGTGGCTTATTTAAAACAGCTCATCCTTCGTCCATGTCTAAAATCATTGACCAACGTGTAGATGGCTCGTTAAAAGCCTGGACACTTCTTTTTATTCAGTTAAATGTAAAATAGTCATTTTGAACTCTCACAGGCTCCCAGTGACAGAGTAAAAGTTCTCTGCTGTCTTACAGCCCTACCAATCATCTATCAATGACGTTTGCTATTACATGGTTAAATATTATTAAATATTAAGTGGTTATAGTGGAAAACATCAAAGCAAGTCTGATTAAGATGTTTTTTTCATCCAGTAATAACAAACAATAATGAAATCTTCTGTAAGAACTTGAGATTGTTACAGATCGTCAGTACATTAAAGTTTACTAAATAATGTTTGAAACTAAATTTTAAATGAATACAACCCTCAGCGCTGAGGCATGTTCACATACTTCTGCTGGATTAAAGCGGAGGCTCTGCTCTTTATTTATCTGTTGCCGTGGTGATTCATCACTGCCTTTCTCCACTCGTGCACACGCTCAGCTCAGTTCAGTTAACTGTGTATGTTCACTCTAACTCTGCTCAGCTGTTCAGGAACCAAACACTATTACAGAGATTACAGATCTTAGTCACTCAGCTCGGTTTATTTTTAAACTCAGGTTGTTGAACATGTTTCCTGGAGCAGGGCCCGGAAAGCTGCAGTTGGTAAACAGTAACACTGTTTTGGAAAAGTCTTTACTAATGTAGTTCATGTAAGGCAAATCTGTCCTTTTGTCAGTAAGACAAGACCTCAGCAAAAGCCACTAGTGTAGAGTACAGAGTCCAGTTTATATCATTATAATAATCAAGGTTTTGCCCTTTGGTTTTTGGCACAACTCACTGCGGAGAAGGTCACATATGTCGATGTGTGCAGAGCCCCAAGCACAGAGGGAACTGAGGTTTGTCCGAGGGATGCAGTTGTAGATTGGATCGCTGTGTTGGTTTAATTTGTCAGCCTGGAAGAGTAGTTAGCCTTTGGTTCAGTCTGCAGCTCTCGGATCCAGAACCACAGCACGATGCTTACATAAAGTGCTGCTTCTGCCATTTAGACACTGCACTGATACGCGTGTAGTTCTGGGAAATAGATGGTATTGCAAGTTAGGCTTGTGGTGTCATGTATTTACAGATAAAGGTGTATTCAAACTATTTATTGTTGTGCACACATACAAATGCTTTGTTTTCAGAGGGAAAATAGAAACGGAAGGCAGCAAAAGCAGAAAAGCTGTACTTCTGCTCCTAGTCCAAAACACTTGGTGTTACATTTGCTATAATGTAGCTTAATAGGATCTGTCAGCAAACTCGGCCTCATTTCTAAATGTCACCTCACATGACTATAAGTTAATTTTTTTGAGCTTTGTTGATGATAAATCAAAAAGCTTACTTTCTAAGTCATCAGAGAGCTGTTTTACAATGTAGTGACAAGAAACCTGCTCAGACTTTTCCCACTGTTTTTGCTTTAGAATAGAATAAAGTTCACTGTCCCGACACGTAACAGGCAACTTTTGTGAGAGACCACTGTAGTAAAATAACTGAAACTCACTTCTGATTGAGTTAAAAAAGGTTCATCGTATTTAGTCGCAAACGATTGCAACATTAGTCTCGACGTTTGTTTGCTGGATGTTAGTGCAGAGAATTGAGGGGCTACCTCGGACTTGTAGGACCTCGTCGTGTCTGTATCTGATGCACTAAATGATAATGCAGACTTAATGAGCAGGTTAGCAAATATCACAACAGAAGAACAAAATGTGACTGAAAACTTCACAAAAAAAAGTAGTCTACAGTCTGTCAAACAGCTGTCTCGTGTGGATGTGTGTGTCTGTGCGTGCACACACATGTGCATATATGCATATGTAAATTTTCAACTCCTCCTCTGGTGTCAGCCAATGCTATCATCTGTTGCAGAGATGGGAAAAGAAATGTTAGCACCTGACAGCCAAAGTGTTTTGTTTCTTGGCAGAACGTATAATTATTCAAATGAGTGCATTCAAAAGCATCACATGAGCTAGAATTAATTAGTCCCTGCATATTTTAGCATCATCAATTCCACAGAAAATCAGTCGGATTGCTGCTAAATGTCACTAGGAATAAAATGGAACAAGAATGGAAGAGAGGAATGTCTAGTTCTAATATCTGGAGATATCCCAACACATTGAATATAATACTGCTATCATATGTATTTCACTTATCCCATACATTTTGCATTGACAGTTTTTCTCATTATTTTTTGATTCATAGAAAAATGTACTGGAATAAATAACAACATCATTTTAAAGGGAAGTCCTGTATGTTATTTGTTAGCATCAGGCTGTCAGTGCGTGGCCACCACTGTATCAACTTGGACGACGGCCTGACTTTTTCAAATAACCCAGAGTGTGAGGACACATGTGGATGCATAAATACAGACACATACTGATTTACATCTCATGCCCAAAGCATCGGTGCTTTGCTTTTTATATTTGCAGCTCATCTTTCAAAGGAAACAAAATTGACACACAAATCAGCCGGTGAATATGTCAGCGTGTTTTATAAGGCAACACATCTGTGGCTCGTAATTGGTGTCTTGCATATTTTAGTAGTTTATTTGGGGAAAGGATGCATCTGTGAAACCCACAGAGTCGCTTGAAATGTCAGATGTAATTGTGCCAGTTTTAATCCTCTGGCTTTGAGATGGACGAACAAAGCGAGGCTCAGAACGTGCCCCACAGTTGCACTCTGATGTGGATGTGTCTGTGTAGTTTTGTGTCTGTTTGCGCCTTTTAAAATTTCATCAGTTTTTTCAGCCAAAATCGACCAATGAAACATAAACCCAAGAAAAATCTAGTGCAGCTCCTGTGCAGATGTATTAAAAGCTATTATTTCTATCTGTCTATGTTGATGTTTACCTGCATCTCTTTTCAGGTGTTTAAGAATCTTAAACTTTTTCTGGAGAATAAACAGCCCGGAGACGAACTCTTTGACCGCCTAAATGTGAGTCTGTCTCAGCATGCATCTCCTCTAACATGTCGCACCTTTTATATGATCATTATTAATAATGTGTCACAACACAGACGATTTTGGGAGCTTTTGTTTTGTTTACGTTTTCAGCTGCTACACAAATTTTGGTGTCAAAAGCAAACAGTTGGTTTGATTTGAGTACGAGGTTGTTTAAAAAGGGTGAGGAAAAAACCCTGAGGTGTGTAATATTTGAAGAAAAGATGGTGGAAGCAAAATAGAATTACACTTTTTATATTTTCTAGGGACAGAAAGCTGCAGTGAGGGGAAAAGTAGGGACTAAATTGTGAGGTGTAAGAGATGAGATTGAATGAGGATGAGCCGTTGGTGTGGAGAGATGAAAGGGCTAAAGTAAGGAAACGGGAGGTGCAGAGAAGGGCTCGAATATTGGAAGCAGGGGGGAGACTGAAAGCAGAAAGGGAGTTTCAAAAGGGAGAGGGGATGGACCCTGGCAGATAAAAATGAAACTGTGCGCGTGAAAATCGAGAGTGAACATGTTGGGCGGATGAGTTTCCACACATCAAAATGTGGCATCCTCTGAACCTTTTCCTCTAGCTTCAGGCAGACAGCAAGGCCTCACAGAGTGCTCTGCTTGTACACATGGTGAGTTCAGCACTGGGGAATATTGGGCTTTCTCTAAAACTACTTCACTCATATGTTTGAGACAATAACCTATAATGTCCTGACTGTATCTGCAGCATCTACGACGACAGGACAGTGACCTTAGTTGGATTTTTGAAAAATACCTGACTTTGCGATATGTTCAGAGTAACAGTGTTGTATACATCATACAGAAGAAAATGCAGATTAAAATGTGGAAGATTAGAGAGCCAGTCACGTGTTTGGCATATTAAGACTGACAGGCAGGAGAAGGAAGTTGCAACACAGGACAGGAATGTGAGGAAGAGATGAGAAAGATGGAGCAATTGAAGGAGGGAGTACAGTGCTTCTGCTCTCTGTCCTCCCGTGTGTGTCAGGAAATGTCAGTGTCTGTTGGAAGTGGAATGGTAATGGCTGCAGAGGGCAGGCCTGATTGACACCTGGAAAGGCCAGGACACTGAGAGAGCAGAGGCAGAAGAGGTGTGTAGTAGTAGATGAAGCGGTAGAAAAGTGCCAAATGGTCCAGTCGAGGGGTGGTTTAGTAGAGAGGGTGGATGATGGGTCGAAAAAAGGATGGGGAAGGTGGTGGGAGGGCAATTGGGAGAGGTGACAGGCAGGCAGCTGAGAAGAAAGGGAGAGTGGGGGGGTGTTGAGGATGCTGGGATGAGACATAAATGGAGACCTGAGTGCTAAATGAGAAAGGCACAGATTCTGACATATACCCAAATTAGCTTGGCTCATAAGTTTGGTGTTCATTATTGCAACACTGATAATATCATAACAGCATGACTTTTCTTCCTCTATATAACACACAGCCTAAACAAAAGGGCAGAATAAGAGCATTGAAACTGCTGCATTTGTCGATTAAATGATGTATTCTCAAACACAGCCTCGCACACTCAGGAGTGCTGAGTTGTCAGCGTCCCCAAAACAAGCTAGTTAATGTTATGTAGTTCAGCTACATGGCGAGGTAAAAGTCTTTGTTTTGAATGCCGCAGTAGACGGCTGAGTGAAAAGATTTCTATCGCAGAAATGGTGCAGATCGTGGTAACAACATGTACTTTTTTTGTGCCTTGGTTGACGCCTGCTGACACCATTTAAACTTGTTTTTATCTGCTTTTTCAATTTTAGAAAAGCAGAAAGTTTATTTTTCTACATCTGCTCTCAGCTACACAGACTGGAGGAAAGAAATCAGGAGACGAGGCTTATAAGTTAAACATCAGTGAAAGAGCGAAAACAAGCAATGAAATGAAAACATGATGAATTTCAAGAAGTGTGTGTGTGTGTGTGTGTTCCTGTCTAGCTATCTTTGTGAGGACCGAAATCTGCATTCTACTATACTTGTGAGAACCAGCAGTCACTTGTGAGGACACACAACCCGGTCCTCACATTTTTGAAGGCATTTAAAGGCATTTTTGAGGCTCAAAATGTGGTTTTAGTGTCAGGGTTACAATTAGGTTATGGTTAGGTTTAGGGTAAGGGGCTAGGGCAGGGGTCGGCAACCTGCGGCTCTTTAGTCCTTATACTGCGGCTCCGGGTGGTTTGGGAAAATCAATTATTAGTATGTAGTAGAGATGGACCGATACCGGTCCGATACTGACCTAAATTACTGGATCGGATATCGGAGGGAAATAAAAAATGTAATCCGATCCATTAAATATCAAAAAAGGACCTCAGAAAACTTGCGACATGGCGTAACTCGACTCATAACCGTAGCACGTCGGAGCAGTGTGGTCACGTGATAGAGCGGCTGTGTGTATTTGTAGCCTCACTGCCAAACCAGCATTTCATCTCCGAGGAAGTTATCCCAGAGAGAAGTAAAGCAAGTGTGTAAGTTCATCTCTGAATGTTTGTAAAGCGTTCCCACGTTAAGCCTAACAACCGATATATGGAGCGACTGCCTCTCTCTCTCCCTCTCCTGCTGCTACTTCAATCATGAAACTGCTTAATGATCAGCTGATCGGCTTTTCTGTCGCGAGTCCGTCTCTCTTCTTTGTTTTTGGCCCACTTTGCACCAGAAAGAGGAAACCAGCGGCTGAACAACAGCAGCACGTTTAAGCTTGATAAGCTGTTGTTAGAATTTATTTAATATTACTTTCTACACCAGGATCCTTTTCTAGCTGACGGCTGGTAACTGTGCAGGGGCGGATCTAGCAAAGTTTAGCCAGGGGGCCGATAGGGCATGAACAGGGAAGAGGGGCACAAAGACATACTTTTCTTTCTTATTCTCATTTAAAATGTCTAGCTTTTAATAAATAATTATCTGAATCTTACACCCAAAGTTTTAATCTGATGTAAAATGTATAGAAGTCCATTACTGTATATAGTAACTGTTAAGTCTAATATACCTTAGTAAGCTATAGTACTTTTTCCTTTGGGAAGGTACCATCTGTGCAGTCTGCAATTCTGTAGAAGAAAGATGTTGAATCTATTTAATTATTCTTGAAAAATAATTGATTTCTGTGCATTTTTTTCACCCTGCATCAAATTAAAGTTGATTACATGGATTAAGCATCATGAGGTGGAGGGTGGGGGGTGGTTCCCTATTTTCTTTTTTTTGAATTTGCAACCCTATTAGTTAGGTTGCTTAATATTTTGCTAAGTACTCTTTAAAATACCAGAATAGGGAGGATGGTGCAGGTTTAAGTTTATTAGATTGATTTGAACTATAAAATACTTTGGCTGCAGTGTATTTTTTTACATACAGGTATAACAGAATAGCTTTAGTGTTGTTGTTTATTTAAACTTGAGTATGAACTTATACAAAATGCAGCAAGATATTTAAAAAACAGTTTTATTGATTAAAACACACTATATCGGATTCATATCGGCATCGGCAGATATCCAAATTTATGATATCGTTATCGGACATAAAAAAGTGGTATCGTGCCATCTCTAGTATTTAGCTGAAGTGTATTTTATTTGTGTTTAGTTCTTTTTTTAACTTGTAGTTCTAAATTGGAAGATTATTGTGATATTGAAATATAAAATAAAATTATATTTTATTATTTTTTCGTTGTTCAAAATAAGCGCCACACTCGCAGAAGTCGTGTACCCACCAAACGCCGTGCATTTATCGAGACTTTCAACCCCAGATAGGCCAATTATGGATCTTCGGATCCACATTATGTCGGCAGCTGTTCTCCACCGTGAACTATGTTAAAGACAAACACCGCTCACGCCTCACAGATGACAGCTTACAGTCCTGCGTAAAGATGAAAGCCCCGGTTTGCAGACGCTGTGCGCAGAGGTTCGGGACCAGAAGTCTCATTGTAAACATATCACGGCGGACCCGGACGATGTTTCCATGAGCATGCTTTTCAGCATCTCTTTATTGACCACTTTTCACACACAGTTGCTGTACGCATACAGCCGGCTGTAGCTTTTCAGCTCACAGCCCGACAACACAACAGCAGAGAGAGCACAGGCTTTAAGGCGGCGAGGGGTGATTGCGGGTGCCGCTCAGGTGCGTCCGACTCACCTGCAGCGGCACTGCGGACCACGCCCCGCCACACACATTAACCAGGTAAAATACATATTTATGCAGAATTTTGCAAATATCTATTTTTCATTTTTTTGTAGCATAGTGATTTTTTTTTTCCAATTATTTTTTTAAAATTCAGGTCAAGGCTCGCTTACGTTCCAAAAGCCCAAAAGGCGATATAAGGGTGGTGGCTCACAACAGTTTTTCTTTGCTACATGGATCATTTAAGTTCAGCTTTTAAATTCATTTAAGAGACCTTCAACTGAGTGTCTTTCCTTTTTGTTATATTTCTTTAAGACTTCAAAATGTGTTAATTACATAAATAAAATGTAATTTTCTCTGTAGCACTTCATGGATTTCATAAGCAACACACCTTAGTTGTTCACAGAAAGCATAAAGGTAAAAAAACAATATATACAGTGTTATCTTCATTTTAGATGTCAAAAAGTATTTGCGGCTCCCAGTGTTTTCTTTTGCGTGGAAACCGGGTCCAAGTGGCTCTTTGGATGTTAAAGGTTGCAGACCCCTGGGCTAGGGAAACCATTATGTCAATGAGGGTCCTCACTAAGATACTGTAGCTGAACGTGTGTGTGTGTGTGTGTGTGTGTGTGTGTGTGTGTGAGTGAGTAAAGTGCTCACATGTAATGTTCCTCGAATCATGCTAACATTCCTGCCATATTTTCACTGTGTTTCTTACTTTGTTAGATTTGTTCTCCGTGTTGATCTCTCTTAGCTTAATGGCACCAGACCATAGAAATTGCACCACCAGCTGTTTTTCTTGATGAACCTTTGAGATTTGCACAATGGTTGTGGGTCACAAAGCACATTCATTATTTCATTATTTGGAGATTTTGTTTAAAAGCTGCACATTTTGATGGATGACTAGCCGGTGAAAGAAGCTAGAGTCTCAAATAGGATAAAACATCCTGGGCAGATGAATTTAAATACTTTATTTCAGTATCTTTATAAATGTATTCACTTGTAGGAATCATTGTTAATTTTGTGAAGGGTGAAGCTTCTGAAGGAGACCAGGATGAGTGTTTGGGGTTTTGTCATTGGCCTACTCCCTATTATGATGCTGCTTTGTAGGGCGTGAGATTTCACGTATCTCTAAGCATTCAGCGTCGTGAATGTCTCAGTGAATAACATTTTAGAGAAAGATGAGGAGAGTTGATGCTCATCGATATGATTGCAGAATGCCTCGCTAAGGTGATTGTGGGTTTTATGAGCATGCACACGTACACACAGATAAACACACATATAGACAGACATTATGTTAAGGTCTGGATGTCTGATCTATTTTGAAATTGCAGGTATTTTCAGCTTCTCTGGAAGCCTCTTTACTGAACTCCACATCGTTCAGGTTAGCTGTAATAACTACATCTTACAAAAATGAATTAAATTACAACCAGCAGTGTGTTATAGTCCTTACGAGCTCCTTTATTCGGTACATTTTCCCTCCACTCTTTTGTATCATTTACCCATCTATAGGAACCTGTTTTGTTTTTTGGCCGAGGGACCGATGCACGCAAATTAGACCCAGTGAGAAATGAAAAGCACCTCATCATAGGCAGTGTAGAAAGGCAACAGTCAATATTTCCCTGGCATTAGTAGCCATCACAATAAATTGGATAGCAGTATGTTAATGAGAAAGACCAGTATGTTGCATCCTGTATTATAGATAGGAAATTAGAACTGTGGTAATGACGCATTTTAATAATGCCTTAGGAGACAACATGGATGACACACACACACACACACACACACACACACACACACACACACACACACACACACACACACACACACGTCTGGTTTGCTATCCTCGTGGGGACATCCCATTGACATAATGCTTTCCCTAGCCCCTTACCCTAACCCTAACCATCAAAAATGAATGCCTAACCCTGACCCTTACCCTAAACCTAACCATAACCTAATTGTAACCCTGACACTAAAACCACATTTTGAGTGTGAAAATTGCTTTCAACCCCAAGGGGACCTGGATTTTGGTCCCCATTGTGCAGAAAGTCCCCACCAGTATAGTAAATGTCAGATTTTGGTCCCCACCAGGATAGTACGAACCCGTACACACACACACACACACACACACACACACACACACACACACACACACACACATTAGCACCATGCCGAGGGAGTTGGGGGTGTGAGAGGTATCGTACTCGCCCCATAGACTAGCAAACTCCTTCATTAGCATCGTAGAGCCAGAGTTAGGTAGCTCATTAGCAAGGCAGCCGCAGCAGCAGATGCTTCTACCTGCGTGCTCGTGCTCCAGCACATGCATGCACACGTACACTATATATATATATATATACATGGAAAAACACCCACTCAGCTTGCAGTGAGACAGTGATACAGGTCTGTGGCCCCAGTAGGTCCTGATCCTGATGATTAAACCAGCATCATTATTGTAGACTTTATCAGAATTACTTCTGCTTCACATCTGAATGCTTTCATCCATATTCAAAATGCATGTGACGCCTTCCTCATCAAGTCTATATTTGCACCTGAAACTGGCGTGTGTGCATGAGCATATGGTTTTTGTTTTTTGCTTTAACACCAGTGAGTGTCCTCTCACACTGTTAACTCTGTTTCATCTGTTTTGTAAAGACTGCTGTCATTTCTCAGCTGTTAATGGATATGTAAACTAACTATATACAACTTTAACTTGTTCTAACACCTACAGAAATGTCAGTGAGACGTAGTATTATGATCTGTTTTAATCTCCCTGATCTAATGGATGATGATAATGAAGTCAGAGATTCTATTTTGATTTATTTGTAAGGCAGAGATTCTTTGCCACCGCAGTGGCACATTACCACAGTGCCACCTAGTGGTAGATGGCATGTGTTGATTTAGTTGGACTAATGTGGTTTTCTTTCCTGTTTCTCGTTGCAGACCAACGTTCTGAACAAACATCTGAGTTCTCTAATGCCCGGTCTGACTGCAAAAGTCTTCAGGACATACAACGCCTCCATCACTCTGCAGCAGCAGCTTAAGGAGCTCACAAACAGTCAGTCACACCTGCTCGCTGCACTGTAACAGTCTAAATTGACTTTAAATGCTCTGCACCACACATGAGCATTTAAAGCAGTGGCTCGTGTTCCTCAGATGCTGGTTCAGGGGGGTTAATAATGTAACTTGCCATCAGTTCAGCTCATTGTGTCACAGGGTCCAGTGAAAACACTGCAATGACCCTCTTTTATATTTAGCCGGCTTAGTTCAAGGTATCCTGATGTCGGTCAGGTTTCTCAGCTATGACAGGAGTACATTATCGCTAAACCCAGAGCCGTACATCTCGTCCTCACTCTTATCAGAGTCCCATTGGCTGCCTCAGCCATGATTTTTTCCTTTCAGAGATAGAAGTGTCATACTCGTCTCATTTCTGGCTTGCCACTGAGAGCCAATACGCAGGCTGACATGCAGTGTTGTGTGAACCACGGGAGGAACAGATGAAGTTAATACACATGTGTATAAATGAAATAGGAGAATGTAATTATATGAATGTGACTTGAAGCTTGATATTTTGTCGCTGTGTGAGGTAATGGCATTAGGCGTGTCAGCGTGATTTTCTCTTTAATAGTTTCTGTGCATAATTCAGGTTTAATATCTGTTCTCACTTTTTTCCTTGTTTAAATACAAATTACTCTTTTTTTTATTTATTTTTTTTTGTTCCTCAGAGTCTGACAATGTGGCAGAGAAACTGCTGTCCTACAATCGAGCTAACAGAGCAGTTGCTATTCTGTGTAACCACCAGCGGGCGCCGCCAAAGACCTTTGAGCAATCCATGGCTAACCTTCAGGCCAAGGTAGGGGCAGCTTGATTTAAAGTTATTTGACAGTTTATATTTTATTGGACACAGTAATTTAAATTAGATTAGAAAGGTCAGCATTATACTTTTTGTATTCTTCTCATTGTTAATTGACTAAAGAACAGATGAGAATTCAAGTGACAGTGGATTCACAGCCTGTTCTGTCACATTTTGAATTTAAATGTGGTGCCTGTGTGAGAGCTTGTATCCATATGTGCTCCACCCAGATTGATGCCAGGAAGGAGCAGCTGGCTTTAGCCAAGACGGAGCTGAAACAAGCCAAGAAGGAGGCCAAGACGAAGGGGAATTCTGACCCAAAGTTGCAAGCGTGAGTGTCCAGTAGTGATGCGGCGCAGGACAAAAGAGAAAGCTTTAGCAACATTTTGTCCTGTCCATGCGTTGGAGTGAGGGCTACCACAAAGTAGCTTTAACCATTTTGGCAGATACCTGATATCTTTCTGTCCTGAACATTTTTTTTTAATACAACCAAAAAAAACACGAGCATGCAACTTTACAGGTGTGTAGCCGAGATCAAGATAAAGGGTTTAAAATGGTTGCTGTGCAATCCTCGGTGCACTGCTGGAGTTATGTCATTGTTTTTTCCTTTTTCTTGTGTGCCTCCCATTTTTAGAATATCATTCATTCATTCATTCGAATGACCCTTGGGCAGTGAATGGTTTCATGATATCTAAGTTTTTCATCACAGGGTAAATAGGATGGCGCTGAACAGCTTCGTATGCGTTTGCAATGACATCAGATTTGTTTTTCCCCCCCAGTAAAAATGGTGTTTGTTTTCAGGTCTTTTCTACTACTTTTAAATATTTACACCAACTCCTCTTTAATTGTTACACTGTGAAAGTGATACAAAAAGGTTCTTCCATCCACACATATCTGTACCAGTGATGATTGGCTCTTCTCTGTCAGGTTGGTGGAGCGGAAAAAGGCAGCAGTGAAGCGTTGTGAAGAGCAGCTGCTGAAGCTGGAGGTCCAGGCAACCGACAGAGAAGAGAACAAACAGATCGCTCTGGGTACCTCAAAGCTCAACTACTTAGACCCGCGGATATCCGTGGCCTGGTGAGTGAACACTACCAGCTGTTAAATATATAACACAAGATGTGTACTGATATTTTTCCCCCATAGACTCAGATATAATAGTTGGTTTGTTTCAACTTTACCATCTGTGTACCTCTTTCTAGGTGAAAAGATCTAAACCTGAATAAAAACTTTTAGGCTTATTTTTAATATTCTTCGCATCTATTCAGGTGTAAAAACATGGAGGTACCTATAGAGAAAATCTACAATAAAACCCAACGGGAGAAGTTTGCCTGGGCCATCGACATGACAGAGGCAGACTTTGAGTTCTAACCTAAAACTTATTCAAGTCTCAAAAGGTGACATAAGCTGCAATTCAGAAACCACTCTGTTAATTTTACATACAGTACTTTAATACTGCATTTATTGTAGTTTCAAAGACTGCCCATGTTGTACTTATAACTGTGTTGTACGATCGAGCTGTGCTTTAATGTGCTTTTGCTTAGTGGTGTTTGTTTTTGTTCGACATTTTCTTTGGAAAAACTGCTGTTATTTACTGTTTGTATGTTTTTGTTTGCATTAATCTGAATAAAGGTTCCCATCAGGCAGTAATGGGCCAAAGAAGCTGTCACGAGTTCTTAAACACCACTTTTGGGGAAGTGTTGTTTCAAATGCATAATTCTGCTGGTGTCAGTTTGCATTAAAGATGGTTTGTGTAAGACTGATGGCCAGTCTGACCAATTCATTCTAAACACAGTGCTTTAAAATGAACAATGGGAAACACTGATTAGAATGCAAATAAAAAGGCAGTAACTTAAAAATCCTTTAAACCCCATATTTAATTAAAATGGTACAAAGACAACAGATTTTGCTTTTTGGAAAAAATAAATAAAAATATATGCATGTGCTGATTTTTATTTAAGGGCAGCAATACATTTAAACAAACTTTAATGACAGGTGTTTTCCAGCGTGTTGCGTCACCTCTGCTTGAACTGATGAGACTAAATGTTGTAGTTTTTAAAGTAAAAGTTGCATTTTCCAGTTCATAGTACACTAAAGTTTTCAGTAGATAATTTCATCTGTGGATGTGATGACAAAGCGTTTAATGACAAGAAGTGCTTCTGAGCCCAGTGACATCCACTGAAGATTCTTCTTTTTGTGCCGTGTCACTCCATATATCTGAATATTATGCGCTGTACATGATGGGCTCACATGCTTATTTGCCTGTATCATTTTCCTTATTAATTCTAAAACACTTGGTGTCCCTGTGGTGCTCATGATGAAATTTCAACATGCAGGGTTTAAACGATTCCTGTTCATTTTTATTATTTACATTTTACAAACTGTCCTAACCTAAGAGGTTGATTATAATTTCATTACATTATAAACAATATAGATTTAAAAACCATGCAACACTGAGACGTTCCACATAATTTGCATCTGAAAATACGACTCTGGTTTAAAAAAAAAAAAGACCTACAGAAAAATGCAGAGCACCGCGGAGTTGGCTGTACTGTTAAAAATTCTGTCAGCACCAGAGGGGTATGCTATGGAGAACATTCAACACAGGCAGGCTTTCTTTGCTTTAGCTGACTTGACAAAACCTAAAACTCCAGTCAGAGATGGCAAACATCACATCGGTTAGCAACCTTCAAGTCTGGCTTTCAGCTCAGTGCGCGATCGTGTAAAAAGGTGTTTCATGCATCATGACTCTTTGTTCCACACGAAATGATCCAAGTGCCATCTACTCCAATCTGAGATGTTATCAGATGGTGTAAAAATTGGATTTGGTGCATAAAGTGGTAAACATTAGAATTTATTATGTTATTGCCGAGTGTGATTTTGGGGCTGTCACCTCAGAAATAGTTCTGAGTCTTTTAGACTGGATACATTAAATGTGCCTGATGTAAAGGAGATGCACAAATCACTTTCATTTGTCAGCAGGTTGATGTGAAATGAATTTCACATTAGTACTCTTTGTGTGGGGTCTGTATGCTGGTAGCTGCAGTTGTACTAAATCAGGGGTGTCCAACTCCAGCCTCATGGGCCAGTGTCCTACAGGTTTTAGATCTCACCATTGGTCAACACACTTGAACCAAATGATTAGTTCATTATCAGGCCTCTGGAGACCTTCAGGAGATGCTGAGGAGGTCATTCAGCCATTTAAATCAGCTGTTTTGGATCAAGGACACATCTAAAACCTGCAGGACACCGGCCCTCGAGGCCTGGAGTTTGACACCGCTGTACTAAATAGTTGGGATAGGCTCCAGTCTCCCCCACACACACATCTGAACTGGATAAACAGGAAAGGGATGGAATGAAGTGTAACATTTATACTTTTTTTTTTTTTTTGCTTCACTTAAATAAACATGCACAATACATAAGTCATCGTCAGGGGATTGCATTTAGTGGTTCCACTGAAGTGCAGCTTAACAACTTGGGACATATAAAACTTATTCCCCCAACATGTGTATATATCACACTTTTTAAAAATGCTATGAATAAAAGAAAAAACTCTGAAAATATGGATTTTTTTTTTTTTTTTACTGAAACTCTGAACATAACCTGCTGCCGAGCGGCTTATGTCTTCCGGTTAAGTGACCATAGTGACTTAGGTTAAAAGAGCCACTTGTCTTAAAGTCAGTTTTCATAACAGAAAACTGACTTTAAGCTTGACAGACTCCAATAACTCACTAATCTCACTTCATAGTGCACTCCTCTTTTCAAATATTGACCATACATGACAAACAGCTGTGTATTAAATAGCTTTAATAGAAGACTATCAGGATTGGAATGCATCCCACACAATGGTTGTAACAGTGCTCATTGTGAAACACTGCTAGCTTTAGAGATTCGCTGCACCATGTTGGTGCGGACATTGGATTGGAGGTTCTACTAACCTGTTAGCCTGCAAGTTTTAGTCCTCACCAGAGGCTAGGGCAAAACCATCACTGTCTGCTTTCGTGTCAAGGACTTCAATTACTGATATACATGTATATGAAAATAACCTCCAGGTTAGTACGCTAAATCTGCAATCCTGCACATGAGCACTTGAGGTGCTGAAGGGCATGTCACACTATTCTAGCTTACAAGTAACGTTCAAATTTTCAAGTCATTACATAACCGTTTCACAATATATAAAAAAGCATTTCACACAACGACACACCAAATCAATATTAGTCATTTTCAGAATGGAAAGTCTGCTGCTCCTGAATACAGGACCGACTTCACACCTTGTGATTTAGGAACCTGTGGGACAGATGTAAAAAAAACATTCACTATTAAAGCTTACATTCAACATATATTTACAGGAAAACTGACAAAGCTAGACATGTCGACTACTTTATTACCTTCATTATGATCCTTGACCCTCTTTAGCTTTTTCTGGTGTTGCCTCGATCTCCTCAACACCAGCCTGGGTCATCAGGTCAGCAATGTTTTTTTCCAAGTCATCAATACGTGTGCTCATTTCATCAAGTGGAGAATTAGTTAAGGCAGGTAATTACAACTGGAAATCACAAAGTCAGCTAACACGGAACAAATGATCCAGCCTACAATTATTAACTTTGATGCATATAATCAATACAACTGATGTTTAGCATTTTAGGTGATTATTAGGATATTCCTTCCAATGATCTGGTCTGACATGGTCTGGAACTTGTCCTGCATCTGTTGCAGCAGAGTCTGAACCTGTGGAGGGGAAAAGAGCAGAAATTGTGAAACTGGAGCCACTTAATAGTTAAAGTTTATGGAGATATAAAGTGAAGTCATAACACTGTCAGATACAAACACTTTCAAGCATATGGTCTGTGAATCAAAGCGTTAACAATGGTGAATTTGTTTCTATGCCAACAACTTAAAAGCTTGACTATGGATCTTTGATTTACTGTAACAAGTACACCTGCAGCAACCCCCCACCCCCATTCTGCATCTCCTTCTCATAAGAGCCAAGCTTTAATCCTCATCTTCTGTATATGTGAGTACGACTGTAGGAAACTAGGAAATGCATAACAACAAATGACTCAAACTAGCGGAGGTGGTTTTTAAACGTTTGCGAGGTTTACTTAAACTAAACGTCTCTCACTGACCCCCATCTCTATGGCAACACTCTAACACTGCCTACGCAGGCTTTGTCGTATAGGAAACACTAAAAGGATCATTAAAATACAATTTGTACATTTTAAGGTCTGTGTGAAACTGCGCGATATTCAGTAGTCAGACACTGACAAGGGAAACCTACTATATATAAGTGCCAGGTGAATAAGAATAGAAAATGTACTGCAAGTAACTTTTACATAATTCTGTGCAGTTTATTCGTTGAAATTTGGTGATGTCATTTACATGACCGGTTGACCATTACATAACATTCTGGAGCTAAAGTCTGGGATTGTGGTTTGGATACAACAAGCTCAATACAGACAGCCTTTGAATCTAGAGTTTTACACACCAAACAAAATCCGCGAAACACCGCATAACTGCTAAAATTTTCTAGCTCAGATAGCTTGCTATCGTTAGCATTGTTATTGGCTTTGCTAGCTAAGGCTAAGCTACTGTGGCTAAAGCTAGCTTGCCTAGCGATCACGACTCACCACATTGGTAAGGTCCTGCACCGATTTGGGGTCCGTCTCAGCCATGTTGTGATGTAAATGATTATCAGCGCCCAAACAGCACAAAAATTCAAACCGCTATCTAGCGACTGTTTTGCTATCAACTCGAAGTAAGCAATCTCGCACAACACCCACAGCACAGTCAGCTGTTCCAAAGCACAGAGAATCTCGCGAGAGCTGCTCCAATGTACAGCGAGTTTTGAATGGGCAGTACAGGGTTGTAGATTTTATTTACCCCACGTAGCCTCACGAAACTCCTGACGTTCAGATATTTGTTCAGTGCAGTAGTCTGCGTCATTTAGGCGTCCGGGTCATAGAAACATGCACACAAAAGCCTTTGTTAAATCTGTATTAACTAAAACAAAAGATAGAAGTCTATGTATCCGTGCGAGTGCATGTGCGCCTGCCTGCGCGCGCACGTTTCTCCTCATCTGAACGAGTTGGGATTTGAAAGTTGGAGCTGCCGGGGAGCCCGGTGTGTTTTGACGCCGCAGAAGTCGTGTGCGGGTTTTGTTTATGTTACAAACGGGCGGAAAGTGAATGAAGAGGCTTGGTAAGTAAAGCTTGAAGTTTTAAGTTAACTCCTAAATTAGGGAACTTAAACGGCTATAAAATCCTTATAAGGGGCGATACAGAATCAGCCCCATTGCGCACTGTGCGCGTTGTGAGCTCGCTATACTATTATAGAAAACGGTAGATTTTCTCAAGTGATTTAAATGTTGCCCTTAAAAGTTCTTATTTACACAGGCTTATGCGAAACCTTCATCTGTTTATAACAATGTAACCACACGCTGCGAATGCTGGGCCTGTGTGTCTTGTTACTCTGAGGCTGGCACAGTAGCCTAAAATTGATGTCTGGAAGTTCAGGCATGTTAGCCCAACCCAAAGAAGCTATGCTTTGCTTATGTAACAAAGCTTGTTGTGTTATCAGATGTAGTCCATCACATTTGGGCTGCTCTCGTGTGATGGTTAACTTCCACAGCAGGCAGAGGGAAGTAGCTGGAGACGCCTTGGATTGTTAAATTTCCTGAATAATATTTAACTTTGGAAAACACATAGAAACCTTTTTATGGAATGTGTTAAAGGTCAGCTGCAGGTTTTTATTCACTTTGCATTGTTAATCATCACATCTTTCAAATGCTTTCTGCAATGTTGGTGTTTTTACAGCCGTTATGTCCTTATTACAAATAAATTACCGCTGATGAATAATCAGGCTGTACATAGGGTATTCCACTCATTGCATCTGCTGTTGCGTTGAGGAGAAAAGGTTAATAGCAGCAGTCTTACAAGAAGAGAACCTGTTGGTGAGGTTTTTGTGTTATCACGACAAAAGTGTGTTGACCCAGTGCTGACTGGATTTCCAGGCTTGACTGATTCGTCAGCTGAGCCTGGCCACCAATCAAAAGAGCGCATTCATGCTAGCTCTTTTTAAGGTTTGATAATGAAAATATTAGACAGTGATTACTCAACAGGAAAGAACAGGAACACAAAAGTACCCACAAGAATGATGCCACTGCTCACTGTTTTTCAGCATGTGTAGGTCATGGTTTTGTGTACACAACATACATTTGTTTGTTTTTTTACTGAGGAACAACAATAGGGAACTGTAGTTTTAGGGAACTATATGAAATCAAATTTACTGAAATGTATTGTAACACTGTTTGGGGGAAAAGGGAACTACTTTGACCATTTGTAATAAAGTATCATGCCAAGTAGTCACAGTAGTCATTTTGCATTGTTAATAATAATATTAATTTGAAGATTTAATTTAAGAATACATTTTGAATTACAGGACCAAGTTGTTATGAAGACAGCCTGGTAACAGAATATGTTTAACTGAACATTTAAGATAAAAAGAAAAGCTGGTGTATGCAGTTTGACAGAAGTTGGTGCAGATATGCATTTTGACTTGTTATCTAAACAGTATGGTAGATGTTACTGACACATCCCATATTGGTCACCTTAGTAACGCCCCTAGCTTCACCAGCCGGTGACTGTTTAACCTCTCCTGGCAGTCCATGTCCTCTGTTGCTGTACATTCCCAGACCTTTGACTCCCGCTTGTGATCCCTGTTCTGATATGTGGCCACTATAAAAGACAATAAGTTTAAATAATAATAAAGTAGTTTGCTTGTTACTTGTCTGTCCTCTATATATTTATGTAATGAATTAAAGTACAGTATACTATTTTCAGATAGTCATGGGTCCATTTATTCTGCAGCTGTTGGGAAACCTGAATAAGAATTGACATTTTCTTTACTGCACCTCTGTTTGGAATCACTACTATGCCTGCCTGTAACAGCAGAGCTTGCCTAAGATGTGTTATTGAATGATTTTGATTGATGGAAATGGATGTAAAACAAGAAGAAAAATAAGATAACTGCCAGCATTTAGAAGTTGTATTTGGACGATAATGAGCCTTTTGTACTTTTAAAAAAAAAATATAAACAGTTAACAGCTGTTTTGACTAATGGACCAGCAAATATGTGAAACTGTAACAGACTATGCAACAATGACATAATTATTCCAGTTGTCTACTTCAACATTATGTTCTGCATAAAGAAGTTTAAAAGCAATATGTATGCCTGTATTGTATGTGTGCATTGATAGGCCAGTATCAGCTGACTGAGATCATTTTGGCCCTAATATGAAGGCATATTGCTTCATGTTTTCTGTAAGTTTGGCTGTTTTGGTCGTCGTGCATGGGCTACTCTCCTCTAACTGATTTTGTGCTGGAAACAAAAATGAAAATTGTGATGTGTGATATAAGAATGTGGCATTTAATTGCACTCGGGCAATGTTAATCTCTGGTTAGTGACTCTGAGCGCCTCATAATGCCCATTAATGATAATGCTGCTGACCTCCCATTACTTTGACTCTCTGACAGTGGCCTGCTGTCTGTCAGATCTCCTACCTCTACTCATCCACCTCCTGAACACTCGTAATATTCCCTTGCTGTGATGGATGCAGAGGTGGTTCTCCAGGAGGAGGACATGGAGGGCTCGTGGACGCTGCTCTCCTGGTTGGCATCATTTGTAATGGTGTTTGGGGGAGCCCTGCCTTATGTGCCGCAATATCAGGAGATCCAGAAAAGCAGCAACACTGAGGGATTCTCCACCAGAGTCTGTCTGGTGCTGCTCATAGCTAACATCTTGCGTATATTTTTCTGGTAAGAAAGTATTTGTTCTGTACTCATAATTTTTATCCTTTTGCTTTCCTCTTTTATTCCTTTTAAAGGTGCTAACCTGTCATGTCGGCCTTGAGGCTCTGTATTTAAATACAGCTGATCCTACCGGACTATGTACTGTTCTATAAGAGCTCTGTATTAGAGCTGGGCGATATGACCCAAAATTCATATCTCGATATTTTTTAGCTGGATGGCGATATAAGATATATATCTCGATATTTTTTTTTAAAGCCATAAAGTAAGAACAAAAAGAGAGTTCTTAGTCAAAGCTGTGTCCCAGATGTCACACAGGCACTTTTATTAACATACAGCATAGATGTACATGAAAAAAACTACTCAAAAATAAATTATGAGCATTTATTAAATAATGATGCTCTATAAATAAAAGAAAACTATGTTGTTTTGTGCATAACAAAAAGCTCACAATTGTGCAGTCAAAATGTAAACTAACAGACGCTGAGCATAATAACAAAGACAGATTTCACAGCTGCTCTGTTCCCAACTTCTACTGCGTGACTGACAGCCTGGAGTTTGAAATCCGCTTCGTAACCATGTCTCTGAACAGGAGCCATTTATGGTCCTTATACACACACAATACGGTAATATTACGTTGAAGCACAGTACGTATCACTCCGCGAGGCTCCTCGGTAGCCGTAATGCTCCGACAGTCCATCAAGCGGTGCAGCTCCGTAGCTTACCAAAGTCGTACTAAAACATTTTTTGACAGATTGCTGAGCGCTGTGTATCACATAAAATCGGTTCGCGGTCATCAAGCACAACCAGAATTCATACAAAAGGCGCGCAGTCAACTTTTGAGAAGATGAAAGGATTTCAGGCCGTGCATGGCGTTAGCGTGGTTAGCTCGTTAGCATGGTTAGCTCGTTAACACGTTGACGCCGTCCAGCCCCACGCACGGGGCGATGCGCAGCAACTCATTAACGGAGATTTGCCGTGTCCATCTTGTCGCTGCCTGCAGGTGAAGCGATGGGGGAGGAGGGGGAGTTGTGTTCAATGAAGGAGAGGCGAGGTCGTGTAACTTTGCGTAAAGACAAAAGTGGACGAAAGAGAGGCAAACTTGCGGCTCCGCAACTATCATTATAACGTAACATAGACTATATCGATATAAAGGATATTGTCACATCTTATATCTCGTATAAAAATATATCGATATTTTTTTAAAATCGATATATCGCCCAGCTCTACTCTGTATCTAAAGTCCTGATTGATTTTGGTTGGGTTGGTCTTGTTCTTGCAGGATAGGGAAGCAGTTTGAGCTGACCCTGCTGCTTCAGAGTGTGGTGATGATTCTCACCATGTTTGCCATGCTCCACCTTTGTTGCACTGTGCAAAACACCAACAGAGTCAGCACCAAGCAGCATCACCTTTCAGGTAACCAATACTTTAGGTCATACAATCACTGTCATAAGCAGTTACAGTTACAGCAAGTGACGCATCCAACATTCAATGCTTCCCTGTGTCAGCAGTTTTAGGCGAGAACTGATTCAACTCCTGCTTCTTTCCAAAAGAGGGAGCTAGTGGAAAAGCTAACATTGCAAGGTTGCTGTTCTCAAAACACCTTACCAATGAGAGCTACTTTTTTATATTCCGACTTGTCCTCTGTATATTGAATTCTACTTTTCAGTTTCCACTGTGATGAATACACAAACATACTGTACACAGTAAAGCTTGAAATATCATAAAAATATCATGTTAAAGAATGTGTAAGAAGTGCAAAGCAAGACAGAGACCGTCCACCATAACTGCAAACCCTTCTTTAACCTTATGGCATAACCTGATGTGCACCTCCCTCAAAATGTAACTACATGTCATGTTCATGCAGCCTGCAACTAGTTATTAATTTATCAATAATCATTGTCTCAATGTAAAAAATGGAAACTAATATAAGGACTTGCAAATGTCAGCAAATTTCTGGAGTGAGATTGCTGAAATTATCAAAATGGATGTGAAGGAATGCACAAAGCACTTTATTTGTTTCTATTTGCTGGGACTGCATATAAGCACCAGAGTCAACCATTAACACCTAATGCACCAGCACAAGTATAAATGGTGGCAACAACATCGACCACTAAACGTAGGTTACGTCATAGACGCTACCACAGACGTCTAAATCAGCCATTAGTCATCTTGTGTGGAAATAAGCCTGCTTACACGGTGGCATTGTGGGAATCTGCCTGGCTTTTAGTGACAAAATATGTCTTCATAACATGAATTATAGAGTACAGTAAGGTAAAGGTTTGATTTAAGGTGCACAGGCAGCAGAGGTCTGCAGAATGTCGGCCCATCCCACACTGTGAATTACAGGATATCTCTTCTTAGAGTGTGTGTGCACGAAGTATAAGAAATGTGATGGAAACACAAGCATGTGAATGTGTTTCTTAGGAGGCTGTGGATGACACATTGGTACAGAGTGAGAGCGGATGATGTGAGCTAAGATTAAGCGCACCAATATCAGTGTCTCCTCTGAATTGTGTGTGTGTGTGAAATGCCAAGACGGGGAACCCAACCAAGATTATTTACAGGGTCTATTTTTATAGGCTGCTGTCTTTTATAGGTAATTGTGTTTTTTACAGACGCTCAAGTTGATTGCCTTTGCAAATACTCTGACAGAAATTCAATCTAAGTGCAGTTTTTCTTTTTTTGTTTTATTAGACAACGGAGTAAAACTGAATAATGGAATCTTGTAATACTCTGATCATGCAGAGCACAATGTGTTATTAAAGACATAAATCATGATAACTGATTTTAGGTTGATGGATATGAAACAGCTCCAGCGCCCCCCGCGACCCTGAAAAGGAGAAGCGGAAGCGAATGGATGGATGGATGGATGGATATGAAACAGGGAGAATATTTCTTTGTAAAGACGAGCAGAAAGCATGTCTGTTTGTTAGGCTGTCAGTGGCAAATCCCTCTAAGTGAGTTTTGATTGAGGAACTACAGACTGAGTGTGTGTGTGTGTGTGTGTGTGTGTGTGTGTGTGTGTGTGTGTGTTTAGACAGGAGAGTAATGATCGTCTTTATGTTAGACATCTGTGCTTCTCTTGCCTTTACAAAGAACTGATCTATTACTCATCAGCAGCCCCCCCCTCTGTTCATATTATTTCAGCCAAACAGTTTTTGTGGTGAATAAAATAGTTTATTGTAAGTGGAGGAGGATCGTCTGATTTTTGTGAAGGTGAATTTCCATATAGGCTGTTTGTGTCTGCCCGCGAGCCACTGAAGTGTAATCTGTGTTAATCAGAGAAACCAGAGCGATTGATTTAAAGTGATCTTCATTTTTTAATCACACTATCAGCTAAAACACATCATGAACACTCTTTCACATTAAGCCACCCTCTCTCCCTTAAGGGCAGGTCTGAGGTCCGGTTGCGATGGGGGATGGTGGGGTCAGGACAAGAATAGACCAGAACAGCTCTTCTCCCCAGCTGCCTGCTCTTCCTTCCACGTTTCTTGTGCAAAGTCTTTCCAACAGATCAGGGTCATCTCTATGTAAAATAGTTACTTCTAACCATGATGCATGTTGGCGTGGTTTCCAAATATGTAGCTATTTTTATGGCTCCTTCATTTCCTATCATTTCTTAGCTCCTCGCCCAGAAGTCCTGACTGCTCTTTATTTTTTTCTTCTTTGGTTTCTTTTTTCACACCTTCCTCCACTGTTCTGCTACTCTCCCCTCTCCTCCTCCTGTCGGTCCTTCTGTTGCAGTTTCAAGGGCTCCCACTTCTTTTCCTTAACTTCTACTTCTATGAACAGATATCTGAGACTGGCAGAGTCCATGCTGAGGTCATCTCTGCTCCACTTGCTTTAATGCCAACTTCTGTCATCTGCCTACTAACCTCATTTTCCACTGCCTCAAAGCACACTCAAGCAAAACATAACCTGACTGACTGAGGCGAAACAGAGAACTGCGTGTCTCCTGTGAGTGTCATTCTCCCACAGTTTAAAAAAAAAAGTGTTGAAATTTCAAGATTAAAATTTTGCAGCGCTAAAAGTTTTTTTTCTTTTCTGTTGGCTATGCCAACACATTGTTGTAGTGTTCCTAAGTACATTAACTTATAGAGAAATGTTTCTTTTTTTTTACATTACTCTTATTACAATATTACATAGTCCAGTGTATTACTTACCTTTTTACGCTTTATAGAAATTAATTTATAAACTGCTCATTGCATTATTTTTTGCATTACTCCTCAGCATCACATAGGAAGCACTGCCACTTAATTGCCTATATAATATGAAACTTTCCATCTACATATATATAGATATCCTGACATCGAAGACTTATCAATGATCTCCTTTCAGTATTTAGTTCTTATCACAAAGCTGAAAACAGCTGGTGAAAGAGCACTGGACAGCTGCTTTGTGTGTTAGCACGCTACCATTGAAGCTGGATGGAGAGATTTGATATCATGTCATAGCACCAGGAGATGATTTTGGTTTTTCTTCTGGATTTCACATCCTTGTGTCCAAAAAAATAGCATAATGTGCATCTCTCCACCCCTGAAAACCTGCAGACCACTGTGCCATTTAGGCTATGGTTCACTAATGATGTTTTACTCGGAGCTGACTCTGGTCTTCTCAGCATCCCTGTCCTTCCCGAGTTCAGCCACGATCTCTCACTCAGTCCTTCTAAACAGACTTTCCTCTCTTGGCATCTCCGACACACCCTTAGCCTGGTTCCGATCGTATCTCCCTGACCACTTCCAGTTTTTCAGCTCAAATCATTCCTCTCTCGTCTATCCCGGTCACTTCTGGTGTACCCCAAGGTTCAGTCTTAGGCCCTCTTCTCTTCATAACATACATCCTCCTTCTTGGTACCATTTTCCATAAACTCGATCTTCACTTTCACTGTTTTGCTGATGACACCCAGTTAAATCTCTCCTGCAGGCCTGATTCCTCCCTCCCAACTTCTTCTCTTATAGAATGTTTATCAGAATTAAAATCCTGGTTTGGCTCTAATTTTCTTAAGCTCAATGAGGATAAAACTGAAATCCTTCTTATCAGCACTAAATCCAACCAACTGAAGGCAAATCATTTCACTCTCACTGTTGTTAACTCCACAGTTTTCCCTTCACCTCAGGTTAAGAGCCTTGGTGTCATCCTAGACAGCTCACTGTCCTATAAATCTCACATCAGCGATCCCACCTGTTCTGCCTATTTCCATCTATGCAACATTAACCGATTACGTCCTTCTCTTTCCACGCAGTCTGGATCCATTCTTCTTCATAGTCTCATTACCTCCCGCACTGACAGTTAACAAATTTCCCACGTGTGGGACTAATAAAGCTTATCTTATCTTATCTTATTTCTCTCCTGCATGGTTTCCCCCAAAAATCCCTCCATAAGCTTCAACTGGTTCAAAACTCCACTCTCTGCATTATTACCAGAACCCCCTCCTACCAGCACATCACCTGTCATGTGATTACTGAATTAAGGAAAGTACCACTGTTTATGAGAATCACATTTAGGCGTCTCCAAATAGGTTTGAAACGGGTGACTGGGAGTTCCTTTTTGTGTTTTCGTCACTAAGATGTGGTTAATGGTAAAAATTTGTAAATGTTTTTTCCTCAAAGGGTAGGTGTAAAGCCATTGTTGCCCGGTAACAGTGCTGCCTCCTTTTGTATTGTATACGTGAAAACAGGTAATTGTATAAAGTTGTTGCCAGAATGGCACGACAAAGAGAAATGTCAGTCAGATGAGTAAGCAATGAGCTCGCTTCTTTCTTCTTTCAAGGACGAGCTTGTTGTGCAATTTTTATGCCCACACTTTGATATTTTCACTCCTGCTTTCTTATAAACAACCAAAGAGTGCCAGTAACTACATCATGGCATGTGAAAAAGGAAGTGCTGTTTTTGGCTTTATGCACAAACTGTAGCACAGTCTGGAAGTTTCTTCAAACTATCTCGCCAGGAGTGCTCAGACTTTAGATGTGAAGCCAAGCTAAGAGATAACAAACACAACTACACAGCCTGGATCTTCTCGTCAGGTCACCTTCATTATTATTTATTATATTTGTACTAGATGTGTAAGGTGTGTGTGTGTGTTTGCATCCTGTACAGTAGCTCTTTCTGTCTCCTTAATCCATTGATGATGCAGTGATATCAGGATGAAAAGTCAGCAGAAAACAGAATCTGTTTTTAGTCTGCATCAGCATTGTTAGTGTGCCCATTTTGATGCCCTCTGCATAATCGTTCATAGAGGTGAAACGTCATATATTTGTGGTCAAAATGTGTTCTTCAGTCTTTGTCATAGTCTCCGCCTGTGCTCACTCAGAGTTATGACTTTGCAAAGTCTTCAGTACCTGCCCCAGGGTGCCACATTAGCAGTCCTGGCCTTATAATTCAGGGGTTTGAAGCCAGATAGAGAAGTAAGGGGTCTGAATATATTCAAAGACACATGTGACCTCAGGCTAAGTGTCTGATTGGTGCAGTGAATGTAGACAGTAACTCTGAGTATGTGAAAGCAGAGAATTCTGGGGCTGGAAAAAAACTTCATTTAAAACAAGTCAAGAATATCTAATCAAGTGTAATTACTGAGCTACTCTGAGGTCACTGAAAGTGGAACACCATAAAAGCTGAACAACATCCTCCTCTGTTGGCTGAAATGGGTAAAGCACACCTGCGTCATGTTAACACAACGTCGTACTCACAGCTCAAGTTTGTGTGAAGAAAGTGTGTTTGAAAGTTAGCAACAGTTACTGTTTAACATTGTGTTTGTGGAAGCCATTGAGACCTTACCTCACTATAAACAGAAGAGTCGGGGCTCTTGATAACTAGTGTTGACCCTGTGCTCATCCCTAAAAGCGTTATCACTCAAGACAGTGGAAGCGTGATAGGAATTGTTCAAGTGCTCACGAATCACCGTCTACAATGTGATAAAATCAACTGCTACTCTGTGCTTTATTTGCCCTGCTGTTCTCTGTTGCCTCATAAATTCAGATCATAGCTGCCAGATACAGCCACGGTTCTTTGAAACAATACTGCTAACTTGATTTTAGAATGTAACAATTTCAATCAATTAATAGATAAAAATTAGACATGACACCCACAAGTGAAGGAAGCTGAATATTTGACTTATTTTTGAATTTCTACATCACAGTTATGGTTGTATTGTACTTGATGAAATTGCTCATGTTAACATACTAATATTAATTCAAGTACAACTTTAACATATACTCATAGTTTCATACAGTCTTACAGCTCAGCTTTTGCTGACATAGTCACAAAGGTGTTAATGAATCCACAGTTAATGAGACTGATGCACTGTTATCTCTCTAATAAATGAAGTGTGTGTGTCTTTGTTGTTTTCTGTATATTTCTGACCCCTCGACGAAGCGCACTGTTGAATTTAAATTGTTTGGAGCGGTCCTTGTATTTTAGCCAAAAGCTGTTATCCTGTCACAGCAGTTGGACACAGGTCAGACTTACTGTACTAGTACGTCTGTGTAGCGTCAGCTTGTTGTACACTGTCTGTATCCAAAGCTCTTCTAATCTTCGTCTTATGTCTCTGCTACATATCCAGCTCACACTGTGCAGCTCTTTTTCTGAACTATATGCAGATTTGTCACTTGATGTGAAGTCGCTGTGGATGCTATCTTTAGTTATTATCAGCTGTCCAACAACTGAATCACTGTGGTGGTTATCTCAAAGAAAGAGGTTCTGTTTGATATCGGGAGTAAGCTTGAATAGTTTTTTAAAGTGACATCAGACCTTTGATTTGATTTGATTTTTTTTAACTAGCCACACATATAGCCAAGGTAAAAGTACCAATGTTTTATGTATCAGGACATAATGATAAATCATGTAGTCCTTAGTTAAGGCTAAATGCAGAAGTAGCATGGGAAAGTTAAGCTTATAGAACCACCTTTAGCAGCGATAAGTTGTTTATTTTAAATCTACATTTTAGAGTAAAATGTCAATCATATATATTTAATCTCTGTAGTATTCTCGATAGAGCTAATTCTTCTATTTTGTAACTTTGTAAAATATTGTATTATTTCATTGAGTTCAGTCTGTTGGAGCAACTGTAACCACATAATTTCCTTAGAGATTAATAAAGTATTCTGTATGACTTCAACAGTCTCTCACATTGTTGTGGAGGTGTTTTGGCCCACTTTCCTTTACAAACTTGCTTTAGTTTCAAACTTGCTTTAGTTTATTGAAGTTTGCAGGTATTCATTTATAAATCGCCAGTGTTAACGTTTGGCACAGCATTTTAATACGTTTGAAGTCTGGACTTTGACCGGGTCATTGCAACTCCTTGATTATTTTCTCTTTCAGCCAATCTGTTGTAGATTTGATGCTGTGCTTGGTTTCACCAACCTGTCGCTTGACGGCTAAAGCTCGGCCCATTTTGGTGTGCAGAGGAGTTCAGCATCAGCTCTGCAAAGTGCCCAGGTCCTGTGTGGCTGCCAAACAAACCCAAATCATCACCCCTCCACCACTGCTGTGTTTGACAGTTGGTGTGAGGTGTTTGTGCTAATATGCTGTGTTTAGTTTTCATCCAACATGGCTCCGTACATCATGGCCATATATCTTCACTTTGCCACTTTATCAGTGTTTGTCCAAAGGACATTGTGTTTTTTTCCGGTGGAATTTTACAAGCGTTCACCCCGCTGCCTCGTTCTTTTTAGAACAAAAAGACTTCTCCTGACAACCCTTTCCAACAAGCCGTACACATTTAGGTTTTTTCTAATTGTGCTTTCATGAACTTTTACTTTTTACATGCTAACTGAGACCTGTAGAGTCTGCAGCTCTTTTTCTTTTCCAGTTTCTCTGAGCATTGCATGTTCTGTCCTAGGGGTGAAATTGCTGCGATGTTCACTCCCAAGAAGATTGGGAACTGTTTTCCACCTGTGAATAATCTTTCTGACTGTAGAATGATGGACTGGAAATTGGTTGGAAATTGACTTGCAATCCTTCCCAGACTGTTCCGCAGCAACAATAGCTCATGTGAGATCACTGCTGATGTCTTTCCTCCTCGGCATTGTGTTAACACAGCCGGAACGCTCCGGACCACCAAACTGCAAAAACATCTGGTTTTAAAAAAGGTGCTCACACTTGCTCAGGATCAGTTCATCATTAGCAAGCACGTTCTGTTAACAGCAGTTGGCTGTTACTTAACATCTTAATTGTTATAGAAACAGACACTGATTCTATATTTTGCCATAATTAATAATAATAAAAATGGTAATAATAACACAGCCTAGTATGTCTTGTGTTGTTGCAGTTACCTCACTGTAAAACCTGCTACAGACCAATTTTCAGTTTGATTTTCTAATGTACTGATATGTGAAATCCTGGATTTGAAAGAATGCATACTTTATTTATTTACCATGACTGTAGACACGTGTATGGTGGGCTCAATGTTAGCCTGTGCATGAGATTCATCTAGATAAATTAGAGATTCTGGATACCTGTTCAAGAGCAGTGTAACTGAATTATTGCAGGTGAAAGTTGGCAGCCCTATTCCTCCTGCAGTGACTTCTGTCCACTGTTCTCTGGTGTAAACCCTCAACTTGTTGTCATTATCATATTGAGAAAGTATCCTTTTTTTTTTCAGATAAAAACTGTGTTGTCTCAAGACTAAATACTACTGTGTACTGTCTTTATTTTCCTATGTTTATTTTTATTTATCTATTAGGGCACACAAGCTGAACAAAAAGACACTGTCCAACGATGGACTCTGTGTTTCGTTCAGTATTAAAGGTGCTTCACATAATGTGCAGAACAAATAACCTGCAATTTCAGGCTCTGCCCAACATACCACAACAGTAACACATCCACAGAGCAGTGAAAACTCCGCTGCTCACGCACATCTGCATCACTGCAGTGGGACAAATCAGGTGTAACAAGCATTGACCGAGATTATGTGCAACCTAAATTGAATTTACATATCCTGCAACAGAAAAAAAGTGTTTTGCTCACTTTCAAAGTGATGTATTTTTAATTAAAGCCCCGATAACAGCAGAGTTTTATTAGCAAGTCAAATGAAGTCAGCTAGGTGAGAGGTGTTTTATTAGCAGCCAGGCATACTGGATTACTCCAACAGGATAGATAAAAAATGCAAATAAAATGAGGGGGGTGTTTGCAGTGATAATTTTTGTTCCCGGAAGCTCAAAGGAAAGTAGCAATGAGAAAACATTTTTGAGACGAGAGATAAGTGTTATAATTAGCTTCTGGATTTGATAAGGCTGTTTTTCACAAACACTGTTTTACCTGTTTTATTTTTTATTCATTTATTTTTATATATTGCATTTGCAATAGGACCAGTAGGTTTTTGGTTGGTAATAAAACCAGAACAGTGACGACTCTTCCTTTGGTCTCATGGAGCAGGCGACAGTTCATCCCTCAGGGGCAGTTTGTTCCCAATCATACAGATTGCATTTTTCAAAGTTTATGGGCTTATTAGATTTGTACCATGTAACACATGAACCTAGCAGGACCAGTACTGGTGCAACAGGCTTTTTCATGGGTCACATGTGCACATAAGAAAGTCTTTGATAATGTGGCTCTTTCAGATCAGTGGTCCGATATGGATCATGGTGGCACTGTCAGGAATAATCATGCATTCATGTGGCTTTGGATGATTCCATTTATAACAGGGTACAGATCGGGCACCAGACAGAATGGAGGCACTAATAGAACAGAAGAGTTAAATAAAATAGGTATCAAACCTCAATAAAGAGGGAAGGTCAGATCTCGAATACAAAATATCCATTAAGAAGACAAAACTTTTTCTGATTATTTCGACACCCATGTAAAACTTTTCAGGTGTAAAAGGCAAAAACTGTTTTTGTAGCTCTTTTATACTCCAGTTGTACGCACGCATTAGCCTGGTATTGGGTCGAATTATCAACTCGTCTGACGCGGCATCCACTCGGAATTTCTTCAGAAGAGAGAATTTGGTTCTTCTAAACCAACATGTCTGCCCAAATTCAACTTTCTTTTCAGTCCATAGCTGTGGCTCAGTGTAAAGTTTACAGCAGCTTGCCAGCTGGTTTGATTCTGCCCATGCAGCAGCTCCATCAGTCTTCTTTAAGAGATGTTTTCTGAAACTTGCATCAAGTTTAAATCAGAATGCACTTTTTAATTGAACTACCTGATGCCCTGCAGGGCTTCGCTAACAGAAGAGAACCCCCTCTGAGGGTCTGTCCTGATACCTTGTGGTTATTTATGGATGTGGGTTAGTAATTCACAGAGTTGTCTCTGACCCTGTTGACCTGGTTGTGTCAGTCAGGACAGGGTGTCGCCTCATTAGACCAACACTACCGAGAAGACCTGACAAACAGATAGCATCCATCACGGTCCGTCTCCACTACATAACCTGACAGGTGTGTGTGACTAAAGAGAGGTTGGGACGTCTACCCATCTGTTAGTGTCGTGTGTGTGTGTGAGAGAGAGAAGGAGAATCTCAGGGGATGTTGTACATCTGTGAGGGTGTGTGGGTACCAGATTGTGTGTCTGTGTGTGTTATGTCAGTGAAGACCTCCATCTATCAGTCCAGGTAGATGCTAACTGAAGATGAAGGTAATACCATCTAAGTAAGGTAAATGAGACGGTGGTCTATGAATGAATCCTCTTTGAATTACAAAGAATGAAATATAAAATTACCACTCGTGTCAATGTTGTTTGATCTGATTTATAATTGGTACGCGTTTTTCTCAAGAAAGAAATGAAACTAGTTTTCGTTATGATCTTTTTCCTTCTCAGTTTGGCCTCATAGTCTTAGCTCCTGATACGCTCTATGCTGTGGATCCTGATCAGCCAATAACTGATAATTAGTTGGTTTCCTTGTTGGTGTCTGTCCGTTTCCCCCTCTCATCTGTCTGTCTGAGATTTCTGGAAAGAAAGATTTGTTTTAGTGGTTCGTCTGAGTCAAACTGATTATACAGATATAAACACACCAGACTCACAAATACAGTTAGCTGGAAAAGTGGTTTTCTCTACTCGATTTTTTTTCTTTTTTGCAAATTTGACTATGAAACAAAGATATCCCAGATAAAAAGTTTCAAAATTATGATTTATGTATTAGTGTATGCATTTCTGAATTAATTAAGGGAAAAAGCAACCCAAATCTACCTGGCTCTGTGTGAAAAAGAAATTTCCCCCTAAACCTGATAACTGGTTTTGCCACCCTTGGCAGCAAGAACAGCAGTAGTGTTTGTGATAACTGGCAGTGAGTCTTTTGCATCACTGTGGAAACATTTTGGCCCACTCTTCTTTGTAGACTTGTTTTAATTCAGCTACATTGGAGGTTTTTCAAGCATGAAAGTCTGACTCTGACGAGGCCATTCAAACATTTTCATTGGTTGGTTTGGGTTTTTTTAGCCATTTAGAGATGGATTTTTGGGTGTTTCCAAACATTCATGCTGCAGTACCTGAGGGTATGAACTGCTCGCCGCTCATTCTCCTGGTATAGAATAAATTCATGGTTTCATCAATTACGGGAACTCGTTCAGGTCCTGAAGCAGAAAGCAAACCATCACACTACTATCATCAGTGTCAGCGCTACCATTCTGAGATAATGTTAACTGAAATGAGTGAAGTATCCTTTTCAGTCATCAGTGTGCTTTTTGCCTTGGAACTCTCCCGTGGATGCCATTTTTGCCCATTTTTGCCCACCTTTCTGGAAGACTGATCTTAACTGAGGCGAGGTGATGCCTGCAGTTCTTTTGTTCTTCGTTCTATTTTGCCCTCCTGGATCTGTCATTGATGTGCTCTTGGAGTAATTTTCCCTTCCTGTTAGGTTCACCGCTGTCCCTCCAGAGCTTTTCTCTCCGTTGTGGATAATGGCTCCCACTGTGGTTTGATGGAGTCCCAAAGCCTTAGATGTGGCTTTGTAACCCACTCCAGACTGATAGATGATGCTGATAGTTGTTTTTCATTTATTCTTGACTTTCTCTAGTTAGTGGCATGATGTGTTGCTTTTTTGAGATCTTTTAGCCTCCTTCACTTTGTCAGACACGTTCTGTTTATGTCATTTCTTGATTCATCATGGCTAACAGTAATCAGATCCAGCCAATTGGAACTCAGTTTTATAATAACAGTTAATTCATGATTTCAAAAGGGAGGAAATGACTTTTGCACACTGGACTAAGCAGCAGTGAAATCATCATTTAAAAACTGCATTTTTTGTGTTTTCTTGAATGATATTGATTTGATGGTCTGAAACATGTAATCATGGCAAATACGCCCAAAAAATTAGGAATTGAGGAAAATGCGTCTTCATAGCGCTGTACATTAAAAATGCTGATCATGGACAGCTTGGTACCTCTAAGAACTTACTAAAGAATTCCTTTTATGCTGCTGCTACAAACAACTCACAGTTCTTCGTGGGTCTGTATTAGTGTTTTAGTCATTTGCTTCCCAAAGACAACGATGCTGCGTAATAAACACTGATTGCTGTGAGGTTTAAGCTCATTATTTCCTCATGGAGTTTTGCTGAAATGCGGTTGGCCTCAGCCGTTCCTCCTTCACGCTCTCACCGCTCAGTTTTTGCACTCTGATCAGGCGTGATCAGAGGGAATATGATAGAGTCAAATTTTAAAAGCCCTCAGGCTCTCTCATTAGGAGAGAACTTTCTGCCTCTCACTGAGACCTAACCTGCTTTCACACATTCTCCGTGGCCCTGAACCTTTTTTGACATTCTGCTGTGGATGCGAGGACGCAAATGTCTGACTGGACACGGAATCGTTTTGAACAAAGTGTGTGTTCAGTGGTCTCCATGTGAGGAGGTTTTTGTCCTGAGATTATTCACTATTCTTTATCAGTATCCACATTTTTGTGGATATTTGGCTAAATATATCATTTCTAGCCTGTTTTGGAAGTTTGTGGCATGATTTAATGCGTAATCCGATTGTCCTTGTGTCAACCACACGAGTCACTGAACAGTTTCAGCTCCACCTCAAACTTGCTACAGAGTCAAATCTGTCAAAGTTTTCAGTGTTAACTCTACAACAATTTAGAGATGATCCTCTTTGCACAGGAGCAGGAACTTCCAGTGGTGTGTGTAGTAGATGATGTAGCAGGGAGCCTGCTTTCCTGCTGTCCTAATTGGAGAGGTGATGCTGTGCCCTGGGCACTCTGCCATCCACGAGATGCTAGACTCGTCTCCAGCATGTCACACAGTGCTTCCTGAGAACATCGGTGCCTGCAGGACTGCCCTGAAACCCAGACACACACACACACACACACACACACACACACACACACACCACTAATATCATAAGACCATGATAGAAATGGCTAGACAAAGTGCAGTGCCACTGAGGAAACAGGATATCACAGAGACAAAAACAGGCAACCAGGTGATGTGAGTGTCATTTGTTTGTTTATGCTCGTTCTTGTTTGGATGAGTAATTTTGTAATCTCTTGCTGCTTCCACAGTTTTCTGAAGCGGAGCAATCCACAAACAGCTCCGGTTGATCAGATCTGATGGAAGCACAGACAGTGTTAGTACACACTGATGCTTAATAAGGCAATGATGGGCAATGTTTAATTATTACTTAAATGTTACACGAGTCATTTAACACATGGCACACTGCAGTGCGGCCATGATTTAAATTTTTCGAGTTCACGCTGTGAACTTGACGCCGTGCTGTTATTGAGTTTTCAGTTCAGCTTTTAGATGATTGATTTTCTTCTTTGATTTTGGAGAAAATGAAGTTTTTAATTCGGAAACCAAAATGCTGTTTGAATGTTTGGATATTTAACTCGACATTCAATCATCAGCTAATCTGAGATTCCTCAGAAAAATTAAAAAGTTCTCTCTACAGTAAGTCATCTGTCTGTTTTCCCCGACATCCTTTTTGCATTATTTGCATGAACTCTTTTATTTATTTTTACTTCCTGCTCGTCTCTCCAACCCTATAAATCTTTCTTCATTCATCTAAACTGTTGAAACAAGTGGACACTGATGCAATCTCGCAGCAACTGCCCCGCCGCTGATGCTCAGGCTTCTGTCCGTGCTGTGACAACGAGCACCGATGCACGTCGCCTGTAATTTAGATCAGTGTTTGACAGCGTGTCGAGTGGATGACTTTTGAAAAGATTTTTTTGCGGAAAGTTTCAATCTTTTCGCCGCCGGCTGAGGTCCATCAGGGTTCGTATGAAGCACTATGTTTGCACATTCAGCTAATTAGCATAATCCTTTGTCAGTCAGTAGTCACCTGTGTGTTTCTCTGCTGTGTAGAAATGTTAAAAAAGCCAGCTGAAGCAGATAACCTCCCTCTGATTGACAACATCGGGGCTGCAAACACAAGAACATAACACAATTTCATGCTTACAGGGAGTGCAGAATTATTAGGCAAATGAGTATTTTGTCCACATCATCCTCTTCATGCATGTTGTCTTACTCCAAGCTGTATAGGCTCGAAAGCCTACTACCAATTAAGCATATTAGGTGATGTGCATCTCTGTAATGAGAAGGGGTGTGGTCTAATGACATCAACACCCTATATCAGGTGTGCATAATTATTAGGCAACTGCTTTCCTTTGGCAAAATGGGTCAAAAGAAGGACTTGACAGGCTCAGAAAACACAAAAATAGTGAGATATCTTGCAGAGGGACACAGCAGTCACACAAATTGCAAAGCACACACAGCGTGATCATCGAACAATCAAGCGTTTCATTCAAAATAGTCAACAGGGTGCAAGAAGCGTGTGGAAAACCAAGGATAAAATAACTGCCCATGAACTGAGAAAAGTCAGGTGATGCAGCTGCCAAGATGTTTGTTTTGCTCGTTCTTGTTTGGCCATATTTCAGAGCTGCAACATCACTGGAGTGCCAAAAGCACAGTTGTGCAATACTCAGAGACATGGCCAAAGGTAAGAAAGGCTGATCACCACCACTGAACAGCACACACAAGCTGAAACGTCAAGACTGGGCCAAGAAATATCTCAAGACTGATTTTTCTAAGGTTTTATGGACTGATGAAATGAGAGTGAGTCTTGATGGGCCAGATGGATGGGCCCGTGGCTGGATTGGTAAAGGGCAGAGAGCTCCAGTCCCACTCAGACGCCAGCAAGGTGGAGGTGGAGTACTGGTTTGGGCTGGTATCATCAAAGATGATTTTGGGGCCTTTTCGGGTTGAGGATGGAGTCAAGCTCAACTCCCAGTCCTACTGCCAGTTTCTGGAAGACACCTTCTTCAAGCAGTGGTACAGGAAGAAGTCTGCATCCTTCAAGAAAAACATGATTTTCATCTACAGGACAATGCTCCTGTCTGTCCAAGTACTCCACAGCGTGGCTGGCAGAAAGGGTTAAAAGAAGAAAACTTTGACATGGCCTTTTGTTCACCTGATCTGAACCCCATTGAGAACCTGTGGTCCATCATCAAATGTGAGATTTACAAGGAGGAAAACAGTACACCTCTCTGAACAGTGTCTGGGAGGCTGTGGTTGCTGCTGCACGCAATGTTGATGGTGAACAGATCAACACACTGACAGAATCCATGGATGGCAGGCTTTTGAGTGTCCTTGCAAAGAAAGGTGGCTATATTGGTCGCTGATTTGTTTTTGTTTTTTTTGAATGTCAGAAATGTATATTTGTGAATGTGGAGATGTTATATTGGTTTCACTGGTAAAATAAATAATTGAAATGGGTATATATTTGCTTTTTGTTAAGTTGCCTAATAATTATGCACAGTAATAGTCACCTGCACACACAGATATCCCTAAAATAGAAAAACTAAAAACAAACTAAAACTAGAAAACATTCAGCTTTGATATTAATGAGTTTTTGGGTTCATTGAGAACATGGTTGTTGTTCAATAATAAAATTAGAAAATACAACTTGCCTAATAATTCTGCACTCCCCGTATAAGTGTGCATTTTTTATGCACTTGGCGTATCTGCTGTTGTTTGCTGCAGATAGCAGAACATCTGTTCTGTGGACACCTGGTATCAAGAGCCGCAGATAAACACTCATTAAATTGCAATGGGCGCTATCTTTGAACAATGTTTCTCAGCGAAATAATGACTTAATGTTGCTGCTGTGCTTGTAATTGTGCTCTCTGACTGAGTAATGTGATAATTATACCTCGTGGTTGTGTGTGTGTGTGTGTGGTGTGTGTGTGTGTGTGTGTGTGTGTGTGTGACACTGTGGATACAGATGGCCTGTGTATCTCGCCAAAGTTCCCAACTCGTGTACCAATTCTAGTCGACGCACGCCGTTGTTATTGGAAACATTTGTTTTTTAAAATTTCTTTGCTTTTGAACATGAATGCACATCTGGCAGAAGATCAAACTGTCAGGTACGGATTCTTCTTATTCCTCTACATCTTTGAACAAGCTGTGAGAATGATAAAACTTTTATTGTATACTCCATCTGATGACATGCACGCATCAAGTACTTCTGACAAAAGTGCAGCTGTACAAATATAATGCTGTATTTGTCAGCCTACTGCAAAACATGCCTGATTATATTTTCATGCATCAGGTCTGTGTTCCTGTTGCAGGGGGGTTGCGGCGGTGACGTAGACAGAGCTCTCGTCGCTGTTGCTCACGTTATGTGATCCACGCAGTCACGGCATGCACGACCTCACTCCTAGCTCTGTGACCGAGCGGGGAATGTGCAGGGCTGTCCAAAAATTTACAGCGTTAACCACGCTGTATCAGCTTCCTGGGTTTGCAGGCATGTGAATCCCAACATGTTTGTTCTTGCGTCATTGGTACAGATTTGCATGGATCAGCTAAAAGTTGTCCTCCAGCCTTAATGCTTTTGTGTAGCTGTTGAGTCTGATATTTTCCAGTATTTTTAAAGAAAGTTATCTAATGTGAACATATCAGAGTTTTTAGACATGTGGGAGGGTTTAACGTGGTTTATGAACGCTCCTAATGCTGTTGCTTAATATTACATGACATTACATAATGTTGTAATGGCAATACATTCTATTTTTGTGAATGCTGTGAAGTCATTGCCTTGTAATGCTGGTAGTAAATCAATGCAATCAATCTGTGTATATCATATGTTCACTTAAGGCTTTATTCCCCTCCAGGAATCTCCATATATAAAAAAACCACAGCATTAAAGTATTAAGAGGTCTTCTTTCAACATAACCCTTAGACTAATACACAGACATGGCCCACGTAGCACATCTCTGCCATGAAGGTCATGTTGTTTGGTCAAGAGAGCTTTTGTCACACCCAATGGTCTGCAGCAAAGAACAGTAGTGCTGCTTATCTTTGATTAACACCTGCTTATCTGAACAGAAAGAAAGCCTCCCATTGATAATGTATCTGCCCTAGTAAACCTTTAATAAACAGTGTGTACCTTTTTCCTTATCTGGACCTCCTGATTCTTCCATCTGGTCAACAGCTGATTATTATCAGACCAGATCACCTTCACACACACGCTTAGCTTTGACTGCATTAGTGTCTGTGTGTGAGTGAATCTGCGTTCAGCAGAAAGTTGGGAGAAAAAAGGGGAAGTGGGTTATGTTCTACAAATGTGCTGCACTGTGTGTGTTTGTGTGTCTGCGAGAGACCATCAAGATAGGACGAGAGCACAACCGAGCCAAAGTGTAGTTAATTTGATCTCATGCTTCTCTGTGTCTGTCATGCTCTCGCAGCGTGGATTAGAGTGGGTAGAGTGCTCCACTGACACCACACCTCCTCACTTCCTTTCACTCCACTCCTTCATCCTCAGCACCAAGGTCACAGCATTTCAGTGCTTCGGCCTCAGCGCCGGTTGTCATCCGTCAGACACTCTCCATCCTGGAGAATTCAACTATCCAGTCTTTCACAGCCCTTTTGAAGCTGCTTTAGAGCTGTGGAGCTAATGGAAGGAGCCTGAGTGATCCAGGACATTTTCATGTTGTTGTCTGCCTACATCCACTTCAAAATGTCTAATAGCTTTGCCTTAATCTGAAGAGTTTTTAAGCAGAGATATTTGGTGTAATGTGTAATAAAAGAAATGGGTAAGGAGGGCGGACGCTTACTAAATGCCACATAATTTGCTAAAATGCAGCTCCTGAATATTTTAACTGATAGATCAGCCGTCCCCAACCTGTTTTGCTCCACAGACGGTTTAATGTCAGACAATATTTTCATGGACCGGCCTTTAAGGTGTGGCGGGTAAATACAACAAAATAGAATGATATGACCGAGACAAAAACTGTGGGATTTTGTAAATATAATAATAAACATGAATTCACTGTGTAACTTTATTTGCAGCATCCTCCTGAAATGCGCCAACAACACTGAGAGTAACATCCTCCTCTCTGCCCCATAATGCTCTCTGGTCGCTATGGTAACGCGTAAATATTTCTTTCAAAATAAGACACACGACTACAACACAGGAAAAGACCCAGGGAAACCGAGTTAATGATAAAAACCCTGAAAACCATAAATTTTCCCACCCGAGCCTCAACTCTCGCGGCCCGGCACCAAACGACTCACGGACCGGTACCAGGCCGTCGCCCGGGGGTTGGGGACTGCTGTGATAGAAGATATATTAATAGTAATAATTGTGTAGTACTGTTTGAGACAGGTATCATAACTTTAAAATCTTCACCATATAAGCCCATCGGCGTGCCTGGTCCAAATGAATTCCTGTCAAACATCAGCATCAAACCGGACATTACACGGCCTACTCTGTCCAGCACTGGGAGCAGGTGTACGTGAACATCAGACAATCATAAACTCACACATATGTTTTCGCTTCTCATGCAGTGTGCTGAGTGCAGCGAGAACAACAGATTATTATTCAGTTATTATTCTTATACTTATCCTGGTGCATGAATGGGCATTAGTGCAGTCAACTTTGCTGGACTTTGCAGCTCAGTCTCAGCTCTGTGCTCTGATGTATCAAACAAGTACTCACAGCTCAGGCTCGTGGTTCTCTGACAGCATGAGCTGCCAGCGCTGGCTGAAAGTGCTAGTCTGCAGAAAAATAGAAGTGAGGCCGCGGATGTTTTGCTTCATCTGAATCACCTGATGTTGCTCCTGCTGAAAACAGACTCCAATCCATCTGTTATTATCTTTAAAGTTTCTGAGAAGAAAATAATGAATAAAAAATAACTGCTTTGGAGAAACTGAGGACTTTTCATCTTTTATGTCAGTGATGTTCGAAACGGGCCTAGGTGTTTGGGATTAGAGAGTGACGGCTTATCAACTGGCATCATCAGTAACAAAGCACAGCTGCTCACTCAGCCTGAACATGTGAAACACAAGAACAACAGCACTTAATTTGAACCAATGTCATACTTTCATTTTGCTGCAGACAGCAAATTCTAAGCAAAAAAAAAACAACTTAAAAGTGAACGCGCTGAAGTGTCTCGAGGCCAAACTACCCTCAGACTCACTCAAATTTGGGACTCTCAAAAAGGTTGAAGACATTTACAGATTGAACGGGCATGCAAGGCAAGATATAGAGGATTATGCAGCTGCTGTTGGGGCAAATGAAGGACAGTGGCAGCAAAAAAGGATTTTAATCTTTGAGTTTCTCTGCTTAATGGATTTTACAGAGAAATACAGAAGGACTGAGGGAGAATAAGAAACATGGAAACGCGTGCCAAGTGTTCCTTGTGACTTGAGGTTGGTTGCACAGTTTAGCTGCGACGTACCGCTTCTATCTTACAATATCTCTGATATCTCACTTTATCCGAGCAGCCTGTATATAATTTCATTTCATTTTAAATGTACTCGTACTTATTGTGCTAAGGCTCGTTATGTTGAACTGAATACAATGAAGTAATCGCACAAACACAAACATTTTGACGTGCACCTCAGTCTTGCAAGAGCCTGTGAAACAAAGCCGACCTGTGTAGATGGGGTCATCGTTTGTGAGCACAGCGTGCACAGCTGACTGACTCACTCTTGTTTATCTCAGAGCTGCAGGCGGAAGCCGTCCGTTGACTTTCAGGGAAGGAGACTGACAAAGGAACTAGTGTAAGAATGAATAGTAAACTGGATTGTGGAGAGGACATGAGAGTTTGACAGTACGTTAAAACTGTGAGTGGCCCTAAAGCTGAAATACAAGTTGCAGGAAGAAGCGACTCTCTGCACAAGTGTAGTGGGAAGCATGTTAGTGAAGGAGCACATGCTTTGATATTTTATGTTGCTGTGAGTTATTAATGCTAATAGAGCTCATTAGTTAGTCCTCATCTCAGCCAAAAGGTTAAAGAGAACACACACACACATACATGGAGTGTAGAAACAATCACTAGTGGAAAAATCAGTCATGGATCACAGCAAGGTCAAAGCCTCCCACCTTCAGAAAAGTGCTACTGCAGCAAAAATGCAGTTGACAAATGACTGTTTGCTAAAAACCACAAAGAAAAGACTTTTAGCTCCTTATTTTAGCCAGTAGCCAAAAAGACTGTAAATAAAAGGTAACATCTGGATCTTTGTAAGATTACACTGTAGAATAAATCATTTAAATGGTAATAGTAACATCATGGTATATTGCATTAACTGTTTATTCATTTTTAGGAAATATTTTTATTAAATCCCTTTAGTGAAAGCTCCAGTTGTATCACATCTTAATTTTTAATGTAATACCTGCTGTGGTGGTGAGCAGAGGCAAAATGCAAAAAACAAAAGGTAATTGTCCAAAAAGGTATCACCTGCGATCCAACCTCCTTATGAAGAAAGTTGGTCTTTCAGCTTCCTGGACTGTTAGCACTGGCTGCTAACATTAGCATTGCTAATCTCTGTTGTACAAAGAAAAAGTCTGACCTTTGTTCTTTGACCCTTCACCCCGGAGTACAACTTGTATTATCTTTTGCACACACAGGAACAGCTGCTTGGTGGTGGATTTGGAAACTGAAAAGTCCAACACAGTCCCATCAGACGTTAAGTGCTCTTTAACCTTCCAGGTCTAGTGATGCCTGATTTGAGAATGTACCACGTAATAGTGTGGGGGGTTCATTGATTGTTGGTGGGTATGTTTTGCACCCTTCATGCTTAAGGCAGCACCCTCACCTAACACAAAGGTAGAGATGTGGACTCTTAATTTTATGGCCATGCGGTCACATGTGGTAAGTCAGCTGTTGTTCTTATGTTGCTTTATTTCAGGAAGAATCGTCAGTTTGTTCCACTCGGTTTAGATATTCCACTATGACCGATTTCCATGAGGGAAAAGATTCAGTTTTCCGAAACCAGTTGCTTAATGCCAGTGTTCACATTTTGACGACAGCTTGGAGGCATTGATATTCCAGCCCATAGATTTGATTGGCTATCATTAGCCATCTTATGGCTTTCCCTGGACTGATTGCTTTTCCAGCCAAGTAATCTCAGGTTCAAGTAAGAGTGCCAGATGATTCTCTCAACCCAGTGAAATGGAGAGATTCAAAAGTGTGAACCCAAGTGACTCTCTTACCTTTCAGCCTTTCAGCTTATGGCACCTTTTTAAAAACATTTTCCTTCATAAAGCCTCTGTTAAAAGGCTCACAACGCCTTAGCCTTAGGCATTCAGGCAAGCCACTGTAAACTACCGACTGCTGAATGCATTACTTGGATGTTTTTGCATGAATGACTTTGATAATACGCAGAACATTATGCAAATTTGTGTGGCTGTTCTTTCTGTGAGTAGATATTTATAAAAAGATGCACACAGGCTTTTTTGCTTTGCCAGATGTGGCCATGCGGGGATGAGAGACTTTACCGCTGTGCTTCGTGGGATTATAGAACAAATTATTTTATTAATGTGCTCGACATAAAAGATTAAAATAGAAGACATACTTACAGTAAATTGGGCACTGAAGCAACAGATAGAAAACCGTATTAAAATGTAAAGTGAAAAGATGCTGCAACAGAAAACAAATTGAAATTAAAACAAAACATAAAATATACCCCAAAGCCCTCGGGCAAACAGACACGGATGCTAATGGAAATTAAAACGAATGCATTAATTGCAGTGGACACTGAGAATTCCCTCCGTGATGTACGATGATGAGATTTAACCTCTTTTCCTTTAAAGGACCAGCCTGAAGCACTCTGTTAAGTAATCGTGCTTTCCCCTAATGAAAGCGACCTTAATGGCATTTTCACAACTTACGCTGCTTCGTTGTTTATTATATTTATCATAATTTAATTTCAGTTTGTAAGGTTTCGTTGTTGTTGTGAGGTTTTAAGACGTGTCTCACATTTTTTACGTGTCCCACATAGTCGGAGCAAAAACATGTTTACTTGGAAAACGTCAATTAAGGACCCATCCTAAAGGGTCGAATGTTTTCTGTTTTGAATGACTGAGCACGGATAGTAACGGTCTTCAGAAAATCACCTAATATTTCACAGAAATTGCCACTTTTATTACCACAGATAACTCTTGTAATGCATAGCTAGTTCAGAGAGTCCATTCTCCAAACAGTTGCCCACTCTTCTGTACTATTGCATCTCAGAACTGTTCTTCACTAAGAAGAGTTTCAAGTGTGTTAAAAAAAGGAAGGTGAAATGAAGCTGTTGATGTGGATGAGGGTCCATATGAAACATTACTGGTAATATCTGGAGTCATTTCAAATTATGGTGATCGCTGCTTCCTTTTTATATTCTGCTTTTTATTACTTTTTTTGACTGTGAATTGTTCTGTGCTCAAGTTAAAATGAATTTTAAATAGATTTTATAATCTGTGATCTTCATCTCAGTTAGTGTGACTGTTACTCGACTCAATAAATATAGTAAAAGTTTGACAACAGGCTGTTGTGCAGCGAAGTTCATCCATTGTGAGCAAAATTTGAACAAGTTCAAGACAGTAATCTACTGGGAAGGCAGTTTATTTATTTATGTATTTATTTACTTATGCATGTTTGTAGGTGTGTGTGTGTGTGTGTGTGTGTGTGTGTGTGTGTGTGTGTGAGAGAGAGAGAGAGAGAGAGAGACCCAGTGTGTTTTACATTCTCACTATATCCTACTGAGTGGACATTTGCATTATTCAGAGAGCTGGCAGAGCAGTGACCCCTTTACTGTCTCTCTTCCCTCAGTCCTGTTCAGTTGGTGAACCGAGCTGCGTTTTAGCTGGGAAAACAAGACCCCCCGCCCCCACCCCTGCGCCCCCTTTATGTGGTTTTTCAGTCTGTTGGAGAGAGAGAGAGCGTTCCAACGGTTCAGTGATTTTCTGCCCATCCAAATGATTGCAGAGCTCCTGCAGCGCCCCCATTAAAACCTATCAAGGAGGCGTGTCTGTTCCTCGTGCTGTCAGTTTTCTGTGGAGCTGTGTTGAAGAGGCAAAACCAGGCTGCAGCTCAGTCCATAGATTCTGACACGGCCGCCGACCACAGCGTCTGGATTGGATTAGCATACGGTGAGGAAGTTAGTTGCTCGCATTGCCTGCATTATCTAAACAGTTTTTACCCATTACAGCGATCTCAAAAGTCCATCCCATCCAACACGTCCCACAAGAAGTCACATCCATCCGCAGATTAGGCCAGCGAGCCGAGCGGCGAACAAGACAGCCTACAACAGATGTCAAACAGCAACTTTCACACATCTTAAAATACACAGAGCAGACTCCACAGAGCTAAGTTGTTGTACACGCAGACTGACAGTGCTGAGTCGGCACATCTCAAAGCTCTCTAGCTGTCAGTGTCAATTCTCATCTCTGTCTCTGCTCTTGGTTCCACGCTGCTCTCTCTCTCTCTCTCTCTCTTTGCTAAGTCTGATGGGAAATTAGTTTAGCCTCTCTGTTTTATATCTCGGGACTACTTTCCCTTTGACTCAGGCACCTTCTCCAGTTCTCTATCCATGCTTCCATCTCTAATCATCTTTTCCAGCCTCAGTGCAGCCTGCATCAAACAGCCATTGAAATAATGTCTGGAGTTCTACCCTGTAGCTCCTCCTGCTGAGACACATCCTCCCAGAATAACGTCGCACACAGGTATCGACATGTTTGGGGCTGCTTCCTTGGTCCTTTTCGTCATTGAATTGTCTTATCTCCATTGACCTTTGTGTAAACAAAGACTCTGTGTCAAGGAAGAGTGCCTCCTCACCTCCCGGCACTTCGGCGTCTCTGGGGTGTTTGAAGTGTGCCTCTGGTCTTGACGCACACCAGACAAGGAGGGAGCTCTTTGAGAAAGGCGGTCACTTGCCTTTCCCGATGAAAGGATTCCAATATCGTGAGGGAAAAGGTGAAGTGGTCAGAGAACGGTGCAGGAGGATAATAGAAGTGACTCCATAAAAGACGTCGTCTTCTCTCGTGGTTGTACTTTTTAAAGGCTTTACAAAAGAGAGAGGGGGGTGCAGGGATAAAGAAGGGGAAGTCGGCGTGTTGCTTAATGTATGAAAATAGATTGCAGCTCTCAGGAAGAGAACAAGAGAAGAACATTTTTTGGCATCTTGGTGTGTGTCTGCTGCAGATAAGCAGAAGAAAGGTTAAGCTGAGCTCAAAAATTGAAAATGTAACGTGTGAGAGGCTCAGAAAGGAGTGCCGCACACAGAGAAGTGACAGTGATTTTCACTACTCTCACTGGTGCTGATGTCAGCGTCTCAATACTTCAGCACCTTGGCCTCCTTCTTAAAGAAATGAAGCAGCGTTTAATTTCGCGATAAAGGCCAACCTTCCTGGCACTTCGGCCTCCCTCTGCCAAACGCCGGTGGCTGCGGTAGCTCAAGTCAGCTCTGTTTATTCGTGTGGAGCGTTGAAACACAGCACAAAATCAGACAACAGTCCAAAGAAATTAAGCTATTAAGAAGTAATTAAAACAACAAATTAACCCAGTTAAAACAATTAAGACGCTATTTGCCAATCAACAGGGGTCTTTAATATTGTAAACAACAGATAAGCTTGAAACTGGGACTAATCTGAAAGTAAAAGGAGGTTTTTCAGGTGAGGGGGAAGACCCTGTTGGAAGAGGAAGGCTGTTCCAAGTTTCAGTCCGGCTGTAACTCCAGCTTCTTGCAGCCCATAACAGATTGCAGATAGTTCACTTTGGGCGTAATAGTAACCTGAGTCACCTTCTCAAGGTCATTAAAGAAAGGAACAGTTTACGTCAATCTTAGCCTGAAGTCTGTGACAGCAGATTTGACCTGCAGGTCTAATTTATTTCTTACATGTGGTTTTCAGCATGATGCCAAACTTTTTATTTTCAGGTTGACAAAGTTTTGTGAGAGCAAAGCACACTGAAGATATTACACAGTTTTCAGTGGTGGGCTTCAGCTTTAGGTACATGTGACTGATTCATTATTAAAGTGATCTTACTTAACATATTATAGAAACAAGGGCGCACGTGGAGTAAATACAGATCCAATCACCAAAGTGTTGAAAAGACTTAAAAGCCTGATTAGACTTCAACCCATTTAGAGAAGTCCTTCAGATGAAAATCGGACAGTTAATTAATGTTTTATAGGTGCAAATCACGACAGCAGTCGCCTCAAGGCGTTTTGTATTGTAAGTTAAAGACCCAACGATAATACAAGACCCTGATCTCAGTGCTGCATCCTGTAAGGTCCAAAAAAACATCACATATGCTATTATTATATTATTATATTGGATTAGTCTTCTTTAGGAGAGGATGGACTGTTTACTTGTTCACTCCCAACTTGATTTATTGATTTAAAAAGGGATATTTTAGTCTTAGTTAAAGCTAACAGGGAAATGGGCCTGCTGGCGTTCTTAAAGATATTATTGACAGATTTAATGGTGTCAATTATAACGATCTGCTTGGCATTTAGAAATTCTATTTCATCTGGATATCGGCTTTGATGGTTGAGGTAGAGGAACTCACGAACAGTTTGTTAAAAACTTTCTAGTTTCTGTTCATCTCATAGTTTGTGATGAAAGACACAAGTCTGTCCAGAGAGGCGATATTTGTCCCGTCGCATGTGTGTAAGAAAGCTGAGACGCATGTGTGTGTCAGCTATGGGTGTTTGTTGGTCATTTTTGTTTGTTTGCTGCAAAGATGCAATGCAGCACTTGTTGCAACACGTCTCATTCTGTGTGTCCCAAGACACCGCAGCAGATGCAGCTTACTGGAGTGAAATGAAAAATGTCCTAGTCAGGTGTTTGACGCATGTGCGCGCTTATTCTGTGCGACCACACGTATGTATCACATGTGCTGTTAGAAATAGAAAAGTCCCTGTTCAGATGGAGGAGCGCTTAAAGCTGGAAACATTTCTCTCTGAGCGACACAGAAACATTGACTCCTGTATCTTTGTCACCGCCGCCAAGAAAAGCAAGAGTCGTGCAAAACCGTCGTCAGGGTGCGATCAGAAAGTTCTGCGATTCCACACATAAAAATCCAGCTCCCAGCATTTTGGTTCTCATTAGCTCAGTTCCTGGAAGTCCCATTCTGACCACTCATGCATCTGCAATGTGTGCTGAATTTCATTTTGGGAATGAGGACATTCAGCAAATGTGGCATGTGTGGAAGATGGTGAGGAAGGTAGTGATGGTCCAGCCAAACCCACAAACATCAAACAGTTCAGCTTGTCTGAAAGGAGCCACTGCAGTGTGAAGTGTTTCCACTGAATGTGAGATGGAAACACGTCAGGATGAGATTTTTAATAAACTATGAAAAAATAAAAGCCACTAATAGACTTGTGTTGTTTAATATTTCAGAAAAAAGTTATCACATAACTTTTGTACATGTGTATACATTTGACTCCACTTGTACTGCCTGATTAAGGACACAGTAAGAGTACAAATATCAGCTTATTGTAGTAACAGAAACATTGCTGTGTTTGAATTGTAACAATAAGTTTGTCAGTCAGCATGTTTCATCTATTCATCTGACACAAGTAAAGAAAATGCAATTTAATACCTTTAATAAGTTTCTAATGAATGTTGTGAGTCTGCGATCGTTTCTTTCCTTATGGGATTACTGTCTCTAATTGTTTTGCTTCGATCTTTTTAGCTGGAATCAGGACTGATGTCTGTTGATCGTCCTGAGATTTCTTCCATTGTTTTCTCTTATTTGATTTGATAGTGTAGGGCTGGAGTGTGTCTGCTGGGATGTTTGCATATGTAAATGAAACTGAATTGAAATGATTCATTTTTAATTTAGCTGACAGCAAACTAAATTATTAATTCCACCTTAAATCTTAGTCTGGATTAATTAGTTCTTAAAAGATGAATTGATTAATTTGGAATGAAATTGACAAAAAATAGATCCTTCTTCTTCTTTTGTGTCATTTTGAATGTAATATCTGTATTTTACCGTCTTGGTTGAACCAAAATGCAGTTTGAAGACATCTGTGTTTCTGACGTTTTCTTAATGATTGTTTTCTGTTCATCAAGTAGATCACAGTAGACACCAGGATAGACCACAGACGCATCATTCAAACCATGCAAGTAAAACACATCAGCTGACACAGAAACGTCAGTTTGTGAGTCCAAAATCACCTGCATCTCACCTGCTGCTGACTTTTGACTGTATTGAATTTGTGCGTGCAAATGTTCGTACAAGTAGACACGCCCCTATTTTTGCTCATGAAAATGGAGCGTGTGTACTTGGATGTCTGAAAAGTATCTGCCTCAGGTGGAGAGGTCAGGTGCTTCACAGCACGCGGCGTGCTCCAGTCTCCACACTAACTAATGCGCTCTTATTTAGCCATCAATCCCCTCTAGCTGATGTCAGCCGGTTTTCCACGGCTCCATGGTCATACATACGCAATGAGAGATTGTCCATCATCTCATATAATGGTCCACTGATAAGATAGCTGATGGTTGATGGGAATTCAGCTGTAGTGAGCCTAATGTTCCCGCTCATGAGATTTCCTTCTGAAGCATGTGGAGGAGTCGCTGTTACAGAAACGGATAGACCACAGTGTGACTGTTCTCGTGTTTGTTCAGTTTTACTTCACAGTCACACTGACTCACTTTTTCTTTAATGTTTCTGCAAGCTAACAAAAGCTGTGGTCCGAATTGTAACGGCACACATGATAAATACGCTTGTGTCAGTGAAAAGGTTTAAAGGTAATAAACTTAAATGTATAGCTCAGCCTTGCTAAAGGCCAATTTATTCCAAAGTAATAGAAATGTTAAAGCTTTTGAGCATCTCATTTTTCTTTGTTCCATTCACATATGCATGTGCTCAGTATTGATTTTAGAGTGCCATCTTTGCAGAATTCTATGCATCCTGTAATGAAATGTCCTCATTTGTCCTTCGTTTTTGCACCTGTCTCAATCCCTCGTCTTTTCCCATCCTCACATAGCGTAAGCACATGGTTACCCTTCAGCAGCCACACACGCACTTACATATATCTGTGTTTCATCATCTCTGCTTTCTGTTCTGTTTCTGACTCTTTTTCGTAATCTGTCATTTTCTCTGTTCTCCTCTCGTCACCCGTTTCTTTCATATTTGACTAGAGTCCAAAAACCATCGATTACCAGTAAATGTTTTTGTCTGCGTTTGCATCTCCCGATTATAGACCTGAACTTGCATTACTTCTGGAAGTGGAGCGCCTTTGAGGACTACCTCCTCTTCTGCTTCGGCTTCACCGTCGTGTGTGCAGTCATCACCCTGCTGCTGCTGGACTCCGCGGTGTTTGTGGAGACTTTGGGTTCGCTGGCCGTGATGTTCGAGGCCATGCTGGGCATCCCGCAGCTGCTGCAAAACTTCCATAATCGCTCCACAAAAGGCATGAGGTACAGTGTGCTCCAAGGTCAAACAGAGCTCTGCAGAGGCACAGTCTACTGACTTCACACTTGTCAGGGAGGCTCAAGCAGTGATTTATATTCCCATGAACAAATTATGCTAATAAGGTCATTTATAGCTACTGAAGTCTCCATGAAAAGAAAATAGAGAGTCACATGCATCTTAATTTCATTAATGAAATCATTTTTTTACACATTTGGAATTCTTTTAAGGCAATAAATATAACAAAATTGGTTCCATTTTATTTTCTTTAACAATTAAAAGCCAAACAGAAATATTCAAAACCTACAAATGGAAAAATTAATATTTTTTTTTCTTACTAGTCTTAGGACTGTGAACTACTTACTAACAGTATGTGTCAGCACAAAACTGTCTCATGGCATTAAAAGGTTAATGTCAGCATCATGTTTGTGATGTATTTTTGTAGTTGGACTTATCGTATTTGCTTTTGTAGGAGTTTCACTGTTTGATCAGATCATGCAAATGTGCTTTATTTTGATTTGCAGCACACAAGTTTGTAAAAATTGTCCTGAATTTAGGGTAAAAAGAAAAGAAAGAAGAAGCCTGTGTTATTTTGTGTCCCACTTGGTTGTGATAGTTGCTGCTTAGGAGTGTTAATTTACTTGGAATGAGAGGAGAGGCTGTCAAAACAAGTGTGTAATCAGCACTGGTGGATCGCTCAAAGGTGTGAGGATCGTGCCCAAGCTCTGGCTGTGTGTTGTAGCTCTTCACCCTGCATTTTTAGAGCCGTGCACGACATATTTCCAGTCTTCAAGAACACTAGTATTTGTATTGTATTGTACTAGTATTTGGATGAAAACAGAGCAGATCTTAACTAAACTGGCTGTCCGAGCTGAGGCAAAGCAGAGTCCTGATACGAGATGTTTAGCAGAATGCATCTGCTTTTTACAGAGAACTGTTGCCACAACCTACTAGACCGCACACTGTCTGCGTTAAATTTGAATGGAAGATTATCAAAAACTTATTGTCATTCAGCTGCCTCTCATTGATCTGAGTCACCATGCTGTCCACAGTTCCAGCACTTACACTGTGTTATTTTGGTTAGTGGGCTACTTGCACCCTCTTCAACTTGCTGATTTTGGGATCTGCTAATTTGCGGTGCTCCCGGTAGAATGGTGGCATTATTTAAATGGACTGAGTCTTTGTAAATTAGCATATTGTTAGTAGATCATCTGCAGAACTTTTTACTCCCATCAGAGCATTTTTGTGATTGCAACCTCACTTAATTTACTCCACTAATGAAATCTGGTCCTAGTGTCCTACAACATCTGCAGAGCTGCACACTACAGCTCCTGATTAGTATAAGTTTCAGTGAAAGATCGAAGATCTGTTTAACATATATACTCGGTTCCACTTGCACTTGTGCTGCAATCAGCTGATTTCCATTTGTGTGCCAATCAGATTGATTGTCTGCTGATTGTCTGTTATGCTGTTTTCCTTCTCTCACCCCAACCGGTGGCAGCAGATGGCCCCGCCCCTCCCTGAGCCTGGTTCTGCCGGAGGTTTCTTCCTGTTAAACTAAGGGAGTTTTCCTTCCCACTGTCGCCAAAGTGCTTGCTTATATGGTGGGGTCATATGATTGTTGGGTTTTTCTCTCTGTGTATTATTGTAGGGTCGACCTTACAATATAAAGCACCTTGAGGCGACTGTTGTTGTGATTTTGCGCTGTGTAAATAAAATTGAATTGAATTGAATAAGTAATATCGATAATGGAACTGGAATCTCTAAATTCTATCAATTCACATCCCTAACAATGAAGAATTTAAAAATCTAATGTTGCTCTAATATTTAAAGTATATTGCAAGTAAAGTGGATTCAACTTTAGCATTAGTTTCTGTCAGATATCTAAAATGTCACAGATAAAGCTAGCCTAGATGCTTTTAGTATGTGACCAGAGCAAATGCAGGTTTTCTCCAAAAGACTAAAACTAAATCAGTCTCGTGCCAAAATCGAATGTCTGTTTAAAGACAGGAAACACCAAAATATGAGTGACAGTTATTACTATTAGCATTAACATTACCACCAATGAACAGGAGTCGACAGATCCCTTACAAGATATAGTATAGAATTATTTTTAAAAGCGACATTTAAAAGGGATCCCTTAGGTTTGGGTCACCCCCACTTAAAATTCAAGGTTTCAAGGTCACCTTGAATGAGAAGAGAAAGCAGAAGGTGGAAACGGGAGGCACACAAAACCCTCAGCTTACATTATGAATGCTTTCTCAGTCAAGATTGTGTCAGAGTGCGTTAAGGTCAGTGAGCATGCTTATTAGCCTCTCAGGTAAATGACTGTGAGATCAATTACACTCCTAATGGTGCAGAATCTCATGCTAATTATGATCATTATTTCCTTATTATGTCTGTCGTCAGTGTAAAATCTGTGTGTTTAATAATATGCATTTATAAAAAATACTTTAAATCTCTAGGAAACAATTCATTAGGTTTTCAGGAAGTTACTGAAGTTGGTTAACATTCATACCAGGGGAGCGTGGTGAAGAAAGAAGAGCTAAAATTAGGAAATTACAGTGACGTCAGCTGGAAGTAGCAACTCTCCTCAGCACGTTTGTTTTCCTGTAGTCGAGATTCCTTTTTGTAAAAATGCACAATGGATATATAAAGTGTGTGTGTGTGTGTGTGTGTGTATATATATACATATATAAAACGTGTGTACGTGTGTGTGTGTGTGTGTGTGCAGATTGTTAGCTATAGCAGTAGACTTATAACTAATATTTTGATCCATATGAATTTTCTATAAAAATTAATTAATATTTCAAATAGCACGAACTGATTGGTTTTGCTGCGTAAATATTTGCATTATATTTTGCAAGATATGACTCAAACATGAAGAATTATGCAGCTATTTTTAGTGTGTTTTGAGGTGAGAGGGGACCCGTGTTATACTGTGAATGATTTCCTTTTAGAGACGTTTGCTTTGACTGCACTGAGCATCGGGGTGTCAGTTCCTTAATCATAATACTGCATATCATTTACATCACTGACCAAAACCCACTGATGTGCCCACTGGCCACTTCCATCCATGCTTTCTGTAACTACCTGCACATATTGTGTTACACCGATTGCATTTTTATCTTCGAGTTGCTGTTTTATGATTTACTGTTCTCTCACAGTTATTTACCATTTGACGTCCTCAGGATCTAGGCTTGAACCTGAGCATCACACAAAGATTGGCTACACAAAAGGTCTTTGAAGTTGGGAACATCAAATCCTTAAACTCAGATACGTGAAAGTCGCCAAAAATAAAAAAAAAAAGGAAGTCAGCTGTGTTTGTGTAGGAGGCATGAGTTAATCATAGAGTAATACTGCACAGTATTGGATGACTCATTCCAGAAGATTATGCATTATCAACAGGAATATTTCATAATTTCAGTATAGATATTGGTGGCTTTATGGCACAAATGTTGCTGATGGTTGGAAACAGCACAGACGATCCCTCGCGATGCATACGTGAGGATTTTCCAATTTCTAGATATTAAACATTGTTTTCCACACGACAGCGTGGCACACAATCAACACTTGCTCTAATGCTATCCCAGGTGTAACAGTAGCTTGTTTTTGTGCACTCACATTCCCCTGAGCCCTATTACCGAGGTGTGATGCTGAGTGTATGGATCTGTTTCATGAAGGACTACTCACCTTTTCCAGTTCACCCAAATAATCACTTTCCAAGAGATGCATGGAAAAGTCAAGTAAAGGATGTGAAAGAAGCATGGAGGATATTTGACTGCACTTTGTTTAATATGTTTCATTTGTGCATATGTGTGCACACTCATTCTACTACTAATACTGGGAAAATTAAAGAGGTGACAGTTCAGTGATGAAAAAATCCAACAAAAAGCAGAAGACTGGATGAGCCTGACTGATGTGATTGGCAAGGAAAATTAAGTGTAGGTTTGAAAAAGTATTAATCCACAGGGTTAATGTCATTAGCAAAATCTAATTAGTGTCAGGTATCAAGAGACGAGGTGGAAGCTCCAAATCAATGAGGATGAACTGAAAGCACGGGTTAGAGACACTTATTAAAAAGAGGAGAAACGTGAGAAAATCCATGTTGTACTTCATGGTGTCCCCCGAGAAACATTCATGTGAGGTCAAAAAACCAAATGAAATGAAATTGTTTTTGCTTTCGTCGTCTTCTCCTTTTCTTCCTCCTTCTCCTTTCGACTGGTCCCTTTAAGAGTTGCCACATTGAATCATTTGCCTCCATCTCGTCCTGTCCTTAGTGTTGTCTACTGTCACACCAACCTCTGCACGTCCTCCTTCTTCTGCCTGGTAGCTCCATCTTCAGCATCCTTTGCCCATCATATACACCGTCCCTCCTCCGCATGTGTCCCAACCATCTCATCTCACCTCTCTAACTTTGTCTCCAAATTGCTCAACCTGAGCTGTCACTCTGATGTACTAATTATTAATCAGGCTGGTGACCGTCTACGTATCATCAACTCTGTAACTGCTAGCTCCGTGCTCTGTCTTTTTGTCAGTTCCACCGTCTCCCAAACCATACCTCACAGCAGGTCTCACTAGCATCTTGTAATCCCTTCCTTTCACTCTTGCTGCTGTCCTTCTATCACAAATCACCTCTGACACCCACTCCACCCTACCTGCACCCGTGTCTTCACCTCTCTTGACTGCTGCCTATTTCTTTGTGGTAATGTCAGGTTGACCCTCAAGTGTTTAAACTCATCTACCTTCACCACCTCCACTCCTTGCGCATGTATTCTGTCCTTTCATTCCTATTTTCTCCAGAGCATACCTCTACCTCTCCAGGCTCTCTTCCACCTGCTCCCTACTCTCAGTACAGATCACAGTGTCCTCTGCAAACATCAACATCATCCATGGAGCCTCGTGGCTGACCTCATCTGTTTATGTGTCCATCAGCACTGCTAAACCTATGAGAGCCATTTTTCATTCTTGGATCTATATAATGTCAGAGAGAGGATTCCCAATGTAGTCAGGCACATAGCTTTGGATGTGCTGACAGCCAAGCAGGTGATATCCTACATGTTGTAAAGGCTCACCTTTCAGCACATTCACTTCACCAGATGCACCTTGTTTCTTTTCCTCACCTTTGATTGGGGTGGTGCTTGGCCTTAATTGCACTCACCTGTCACTCGTTATATAAGGACTGCACTCACCTACCCTCACTGTTTCTTCACTCCCACATGGGCGGCAGCTGAGGTGAGTTTCTGTTTGAGTCTCCTGAGTTCATGTATCATTTTGAGTTACTTAAATCATACTTTGTCCTTTTTAGAGAGCAGTCAATGTGTGTCTTTCCTTTCTTTACCCATTATTCAATAAAAGGACAAAACCTGTAAATGATTGACTGCTTATTCTCATTCTAATCGGATGAGCCCATGATGATGACTACTTAAACCCTGAACCTTCCTTCCTCCAAAACATGGTCCTCCGAGCCGGAGTAGTGTTATCATCATGGATTCACAGCAGCCATTGACTGAAGGTTTGAGACGTAAATATTTAATGGCGACCTCCTGCCCACCTGCAGTATGACGTTCAGTACCCTGCAGGTATAAGTGCTAGATGATACAGAGAGTCAAACAGAATGCCAGCATAGTGACACAGACACACATGGGCTGCAGGATCCTGACGGAGAGTCAGAAAGCCAACCAGAGGCATGCCCTGCTCCTTTACCCACCAATCAAGATGAGGTGATGAGGGAACTCCTGGTGACGATGAGGGAGATTAGGCAACTCATGATTCAATTATCTCCTCCCCAGTTCCTCCAGATCTTCAATTCACACTGTCTCATCTGATGAAAGCAAATCCTATGTGTGCGGTTTACAAGTCATTCCCCAAACGCATCAGCAACATGAGCAGTTCCCAGTGATTGATCCAGCAACATGTCAGTCACCCTCTCAGCCCCCACAGGTTAGCCGTCACTCTGGTGCAGTTCCGGCTGCTAGCCCTCCTTTCCCTAATTCAACAATATTAGATGCTGCAGTTCCTTCAAGTGGTTTGCCTAGACCAGTTTTTCCTACACCAGACGAGACTCCTTTTAATTTCCTGGCCACACCACTGCAAGGTCCGCACCAGATTTCATGTGTTCAACCTGCTGTTCCTCTAGATGAAGACCCCGCTCAACCTCTCGTTTGCATTCCAGAACCAAGGCAGCACCCTCCTGTAAAGCAGCAACCAGCTACATCTGATGTTTTGAGTGCACAAAAACCTTCGGTACCCATTACTGCTAGTTCTAGTCACCCTGTTAGCACTAGAACACGTGTGTGTGTGTATAAGCTTGAGGGTCCTTCTTTCCCAGACCTTACCAGTGAAGATGAAATCCAGTATAGGCTGTTATATAATGGCGTTACTAACCTGCTTGACCCTCATGAGACAGAGCACTTTAAATATCATGTCCTTCTCGATCATCTGCAAGTAGACCAAGCTAAACGGTTAGCTATTTCCTTTTCCTATGCTCCTGACCCATACACTCAAGCCATTGATGAGCGGTATGGGCAACCAAGACAGCTAGCATTGAAAGAGCTATGGAATATACTGGAGCTTCCTCCTATCAGAGCAGGTGATGGTCGGACTCTGGATAACTTTGCTCTTCGTGTGCAAGCTTTAGTTGGTTTGCTTAGCACTATGGGTAATCAAGGATGGACAGAACTAAAGTGTGGCTCCCATGTCGATCGCCTACTTGAAAAGTTGCCTGCAGAGCATTCCAGTCGCTTCAAACGGCACATTTAGAGGGAACAAGGAGATATGATGTATGACTTATCTTTGTTCTCGTCCTGGTTGCAAATGGAGTGTAACTGTCAACCAAGAAAGGACAGTCCTGTTTCATCCTTCAACCAGTCACGACCTGCCCGTAAGTACACCTCTCCACTCACAACAATATTACATGGGACAAATCCATCCGATCCTGTACAGGCAACCCAACCCATCATAGTGACTAAGGCAAGATGTGCATATTGCTGCTCACCTGAACACCACATTAGCAAGAGCCCTGAGTTCATTAACAAGACAAAGGATGAGAAAATAAACTGGATAAAGAGAAACAAACGGTGTTGGCGTTGTGCTAGAACTCATCGGACTGCAAAGTGTGATCTGAGGAAAGCATGTGCCTCCTGCATGGGACGACATCTACAGATCCTGTGTGAGGTGAATCAGAGACCTAGAACTGAAGTTAATCCTGTAGTGAGGACACTGTACTTTGATAAACCTAGTGACTGTCCCAGTGTACTATTAAAAGTTGTGAAAGTGCTCCTGCAAAATGGCAAAAGAACTCTTGAAACATATGCCATACTTGACGATGGCTCCCAACGTACCATGCTTCTGACATCAGCAGCTCAGCATCTCTACCTAACTGGGAAAGCTGAAAAATTATCACTCAGAACTGTCCATCAAGACGTTGAAACCATTCAAGGTTCTTCTGTAAGTTTTCCAAATTTCTCCCATCACACATCCAGAGAAAACTTACACAATTAATAATGCCTTCGCTACAAGTCACTTAGCACTTTCAGACCACACCTACCCCGTATCATCTCTCCAACAAAGATACAAGCATCTTCAAGGTATCCCATTAACCTTTATTAACAAAGCAGCTCCACTATTGCTCATAGGCTCTGATCATACCCACCTTATTACGCCTATTGCACCAGTTACACATGGACCATTTGGATCTCCTGCAGCAGTCAAAACCCGCTTAGGATGGACACTCCAAGGTCTGATCACAGACTTCCAACCCCAGAGCAGTTCCACGCATGCCCAATGTTTGTTCACATCTTCCAGTTCAGGTTCAGGTGAACCGCTCCAGCACATCCTCGTGTCCGCTGATGGCTCTGAATTCATTCAGCCACCTCCTACTCTACCATCAGCAGTACCTACGTCGTCACCGCCAGTGCCGCTATCACCAGTTCCACCGCCTGTGGCTGCCATTCCGCCAGTGGTCAGGGCACCGCCTGCTCCTGCATCACCTGGTCCTGCCCCTGCCAAGTCCCGTAAATTGCCCCCAGCACCTGCAAAACTGCCCGACAGTCTGCAGGTCTGGGCCTGCAGCTGCATCCCACGTGGTTGGCATTTGGACCTGCTTTGCCGCCACCGGTGGCTACATGGTCGGCCCCCTGAACTGTCTGGCCTGCGTTGTCAACCTCTAGGTCGACCCCCAAACCTATATCAGACCTGTAGCATGTCTGATTCCTCTGCCCCCGCTTCGTGAAAAAGAGCATCTCTAATCCTTTGAACATATTTCTCAGTAGAAATATGGGGGCGGCTGTTGTAAAGGCTCACCTTTCAGCACATTCACTTCACCAGATGCACCTTGTTTCTTTTCCTCACCTTTGATTGGGGGTGGTGCTTGGCCTTAATTGCACTCACCTGTCACTCGTTATATAAGGACTGCACTCACCTACCCCTCACTCTTTCTTCACTCCCACATGGGGCGGCAGCTGAGGTGAGTTTCTGTTTGAGTCTCCTGAGTTCATGTATCATTTTGAGTTACTTAAATCATACTTTATGTCCTTTTTAGAGAGAGCAGTCCATGTGTGTCTTTCCTTCCTTTACCCATTATCCAATAAAAGGACAAAACCTGTAAATGATTGACTGCTTATTCTCATTCTAATCGGATGAGCCCATGATGATGACTACTTAAACCCTGAACCTTCCTTCCTCCAAAACACTACATGTCACTTGAATTATGGCCTCAGTGAACGTCTGTTCTCAGTAGCTTCAAGCTCTCTTCATGCAGTAAAGGTAGTCATATTGTATTATTGTGTCATAACAAGCAACACAGACTGCAGTACATACTAGTATCTAATGTTTCAGTGCTTGGCTACGTTTTGATTGACAAGTTGCTGCTGTATGTGTGTACATAGTGTGCAGATCCACTTTGTGTTTGTACAGTTTCAAAAAACCAAGACAGCAACAGCCAAATGCCAAACCAACGGCTTCAAACTAATAAGCGGCTACGACTGTCGTTCATACACAGGTATGAAAGCAATCTTAAATATTTAATGAATTCACCTTTTTGCATCTTTCAAATAAGTAGAAACTGCATAATCATCAGATCTTGTGCTGCTTTCTTGCTGTTTAGTAAACACTGACTATATAATGTTCTCAGGTTCACATCTGATGGTGTTTGGTTGTTGAATGAAGCCTTCATTACTCAGGTGGATGCTGCAGCCGATGCTGGAGTTGCTATTTGTTTATGTAAACAGTGTGTGTGTGTGTGTGTGTGTGTGTGTGTGTGTGTGTGTGTGTGTGTGTGTGTGTGTGTGATTGCTCAGCTGCCTGGGGAGTGTGTCTGTTTTTTTCTTTCGTCTCATTAAAGTTTATCTCTTTGCTTCCTGTCCCATTCTCCTTTGCTCGCTCTGCACCAAAGCTTCCAACCTTCACAATGTCACTCTGTGACAGTAAAGGGAACGCTGACGCTGGCCGTGTGTCTCTCTCACTGACAGTAAAGTATGCAGACAAATACAGTGCTGGGCTTTCCTCTACTCTTTTTCTCTCTTGGTTAAATTGACCATTCTTCATTGTCATGAATTTGAGAACAGAACTACCTTAAAGACTAACCTATTATATAATACATACATAACGATCTGTCCCTTACTCCCCATTTTTATCACACACTCTTACGCAGAAACATCTAACACCTTGTTTCTTGCTCTCAGCTCAGGGTAACACTCTTCAGGCGTTAATAACGCTCCTACTGGGGGTGGTAATGGGACCGTGGCCATTACCTGTAGGCCATTTCAACCAGTACCTTTACCTTTACAGTCTGGCCCTCGAGGGCAGCGCTAACACCTCTAAGCAATTTGTGACCTGTGTATTAGAGCTATATCCCAGAGGAACCAACAAGTGTAATGTTGGCACCCTGTGTCCTGCTTATATGCTGTCGCTGCCTCGTGATAGAAGATTTAATAGAAGCAGAATGCTCATCTACCTCACAATCAATCTAAATTCACAGGTTATTGCCTGACACCTTAACCCTGAGCTTGAGGACAGTTTGAGTGAAGACCCATTAGGTGATCGTTGTCTGTTGTTAGAATAAATTCTTACCCGTGATCTAAGGGAAATGATGATTATTGTGAATAAATGACTGACGCTCTCCATGACATAAGATCATCGGTCCAGCAGCCCGATGAGCGACACTAATGACTCAAATTATAAGATAAGACGGTAATTTTACATTTTACTTTAATTATTTGTATTTGGAGAAGAGTGATTTAGGAGATTCAGCCTGCCTGTTGTTGTTATTGCTCTTTCTTTTGTATGCATCATTTCAATGTCCGAAAGAAACGGTGTGTTAAAATTGTCTGTGGAGGTTCTCAGACATCCAGCTCATCGTAGTCTAACCCCTCCACTGGAGACACCAGACAGCCACTTCATAAACGCATTGCACAACATAGAAGAGCCACCTCCACGGGACAAGACTCGGCGGTCCATCTGCATCTAAAGGTCAAAGGTCACTCTTTTGAGGATACCAATGTTCACATTTTGGACAGAGAGGACAGATGGTTTGAAAGAGGAGTGAAAGAAGCCATTTATGTCCACTGTGAGCGACCATCTTTGAACAGAGGCGGTGGTTTACGACACCAACTGTCTGCCATCTATAATCCAGTTTTGAGATCCTTCCCAGACGCCTTAACGCCCACTCACATCCTGGGCCATCTGACCTCAGGAATTCACATGATAGGGTGGGGCCAGGTTTCACAATGAGCTCACCCGAAACCCTGGCTGATTGTGAACCACACCTGTTTTCACACCTTGGCTTGTGTAATTAGGTAGAGGATCATTAGGAGGTCCATTGTCCCTCTCGGGGTGGGGGGGGGACACTCCCATAGGGCTTAAATCTGGGACTCTCCACCATTTGACCCTAGAACTGAAGAAGCTTCTCGGATGAGACGTCTTCAAGAAACTCAAAGAAGTCCAGACGCTTTTCTTTCCAAGCTCCTGAGACGGTGTGTTAAAACTCTTTTCCATCTTTTATATTAGGATAGCTGAAAACTGAAGCATTTGCAATACTAGCGTTTCAGGAGAGTGGCTATTATCCCAAAATATTTTTTTTACAGTATCTTTGGTCTCTTGTCCATCTTAATCTGTAAGCTTTTATTTTTCAGTCTAAGGATGTTGTTTCCCAGTTCTGTGCTGCTCATACAAACACAGCTGTTTTTGTGTCATTTAAAGTCGTTGCCAGTTCAGGACCTTTGAGGTGTCCGTTTCCATAGAGACTGATGTATTTTTTTCTCTTGCTCAGTTGTTCATATGAGCTCTTAGATCTCTATATTTATTCTGGTTAGAGACAGTTTTTGCTTTTTTGTGAATGGGGTAATAATTTTTAACAATGTCCTGCACAGACAGAGCTTAAAAATACTCAACTAGCTGAAAACACTGCTTTTTTTTAATGAGCACAGCAGTATTTTGGATGTTTCTGGTATATCTGGGTTATTAACTTGCAGTCGGTGCTGTTCATTTCCATGCACACAGACACACACCACAATTGAAATAAAAAGATGGGGGCTCCTGTTATAGCAGCCTGGCTTGTTCTCAGGACATGTTTTGTCCTCTCACACAGACTTCCTTTAGCAACAGTTTAACTTAAACAGTGATGAATATGAGCCGTCGCGCCCTCACTATTCTCCTGTGGTGTATATTCATAGCCCCGAGTGCCAGCACACTACTGCAGATGGAAAGAAAGAAAAGATGGTACTCAACCAACGCACAACACCTGTGTCTCACTCGGAGCCTCTCAGCAATTCCCACTATCTGTTCCTCTTGCTGCTGGGCTCTAATCAAGCCCCCTACCACAAACAGTTTTCAGCTGTGCCAGCATAATTACAAGAATTATTCTTAATGATCAATTAACCTCTTTACGTGATAAACCTGCACTGGGTAATGCAATTTACCAATGGAATGATTGCTGTGCTTCTGTACACCTACTCAGATATTCCATTTAAAAATGTAAATGTTTTATGATAAATAAAGATTTTGTTAGTAATTAATTATCATTCATAACATTTTTATCGGTTAAATGCTAAATTAAAAATGTGCCTTAGAAAAGGAAATTTCTGTGAGAAACTTTTAAGCTGAGTTGTAAACTTTCCAGTACTGTGAATAAAGTTTTAATTACTGTAATGACAATAAAAGTTTCTCATTTTTAATAAATAAAAGCATTTTCTCCTCGTGCTCCTCAGCCTTCTCTTTCTCTGCTCTTCTATGCCGTCTATGCTGTTCTCATAGTGACAGAGAAGAATTTATTGTCAAGGTAAAAATAAAAAAAAAACAAGAAAACGGAAAAATTCTGGTGATCTAGAATCTAAATTGCAAGTTTTTTAGAGATACAGTTTTCCCTCGTTTATCATGGGTGTACGTTTTAAAAATAACCTGCGATAGGTGAAATCTGTCAATTAGCCAGCTTTATTTTTAACATTTTCACACTTTTCTCTCTTGTTTAAACTCTCTCAAAGTTCAAACCTTCGTAGAAAAATAAGTCCAGTATTATAGAAACCAAAGATCAAACCCTGTTTTCAGGTCCAGAACATGAGAATAGAGCAGCTGCCAGAGAATTCAACATTGATGAATCATTAATGAATCAATGTTATGGAAATGGAGGAAACAAGAAGAATGAGTTAAGTAAAGTTTGACTCATCCGACTGTTTTTTGTTTTGCTTAATGCACCTTATAATCTGAAAAATACAGTAACTTCTACCGTCCTTTAGCATGTCCAGAAGTCCAACTTTTTGTGCGATGGTTAGCATCTTCCTCTCCCTTTGGGTGCTACCACAGATGCCTTTGACGGTGCAAAACGTTTCGTGGACATTGTTGTGTTTGTTGGAGGAAACTTACAAACATACAGTGCAGCACTTCAGAGTCACACTGCTAGGATCGAGATTTATGTAAATTTAACAAGCTGAACGCATTCTGTACTGTACAGGAGACACGGCACAAGATTGATTGCCAATGATCTACAGCCAATCAGGACGCAGAAGACTTTAAAAAAAACAAAAAAACAATGCATGCAAAATTGCACAAAAAAAATCTGCGAAAGGTGAACCGCGTTATAGCGAGGGTCCTCTGTATACCAAAAAGAACATCTTTTAGTTAACCCAGAGCTGATCGCTTTTAACTTAATGCACGGGGCAGTCAACAAGGACAAAAACCAAACTGAATGAATTCCTTTGTGTGTTTGGTTTTATTTAGTGTGATTGCATCTTTCCATAAAAACGAAGCCAAAAGCAACGTGTCGAAGTCGATCTATAAAAAGCAGTTCTCAGCACAAAGGGTTGAACAAGGCTGTTCCAACATTTAGGAGCTACAGGTTCAAACTCGGGGTCACCTTAAGACTGGATGAGCTTTGAGGGATTGTGGGAATCAAGCCTCGCACTTTATAAAATTTAAAGTCTCTTCTGCTGAAATGTGTTTTTCTGAAACTTCTCTGTGACATCAACAAGTCAAAGCTGTTTTAGCAGCTTGACGTGGTTTAATATTCTGGCATCTTGTTTTTTAAATATTATTTAATTTTCTCAAACCGTGTTGTTGACTATTTTTGAAAAACATACTTGCATTTATAATTATTAATGAATGAGATGTTTCTCATTCATTAATAATGTGTATGTGCCACACCGAGGTTTAGTCACTGTATTGAATGAATACATTAGAGGCCGCCCGTACTTTAACTTGACACCTTCATAAGTGAGTGCAGTGTCTTGACAGCCTTGCGTGAAATACATTTGTTTAGCTTTGAATACACGTGGTATTTGAAAAGCAACGCCAGAGCGTCCTTCCAGATTACGCAAGATTACACATGTAATAAATATATTTAAATAGCCAGCACCAAAAAGCCGCGCCATCTATTCTGTCCTGTTGACATACTCCAATGAGGGATATAAAATATCCGTAGGCAAACTCTGTGTAACACCCCTTCTTCTCCTTTCCTCCTTCTGCTTCATTTTGTTTAGCAGAATCCATCTTTTTCTGGCAGGTTGGGAACTTTTCGGTGTTTGCCTGTGTGCGATCGATCAACATGCATAATTCATAGTTAGTGCGTTAAGAGCAGCTAGGCTCCTCTCTCACTGGGCCCTTTGATTTTCATCTCTATCTGCCCCCCTCGGGGAGAGCTGCAGCCCACTGCTAAATCACCTCACCAGTACCCGTATGTGTGGGTGCACATGTGAACTCACAGTTAAAACAGCATGTGTGGACACACATTTTAACCCAATGCACACATGCATGTTTGCTTTAAAAAATAAAAGATGGAAAAGGGGATCTGAAGCTCTTCAAAGCTTTTAAGCATCAGGCCCTGTTTCTCCAGTGGGCCTTTCTCCACAGAGCTTTGTACTGGATCAGCAGTTTCTGGGACCTTCTAACCCCCCTCCCATTGAGACTTTTTTTTCAGGTCTCACATACAAAGTGTGATTCCCAGCTCAAAGCTTGAAGCTTGTTGTGGGTTGGATCAGCTGCTTATTTATCTTTGCGGCAGCAGCAGTGGAAATGTGCTGTTTTTCTACTGAGATGTCGAGGGCAAGATTTTGGCTCTGCATTGTGGAAAAATCTACAGGAAGCTCTGTCTAAATCAAGGACAGTTAGTGGAGAAATAAGTGTTAAGGCAACTATTCAGTGTAACTCAGTTTCTGTTAGACATCACGTGGCACTTTGCCAATGACTACATTGTGTTTTTGGCTTCTAAACTGAAAATTGTACACATCCTGGTTTAGACTGAAGTTTTATGACACAGTATTGCAAATAGTCCTTATTTACATAGTTTCATGTTAATGGTTGCCCACATATATATGTAGTAACTCATGGTTATGTTCTTCATTCCTTCACTACCATCAGCTGCTGCAAATACAATATTAAACACTATTTTAGGCACGTTCCATAACACGCACGTGACTTTCCTGTGTAACGGGGACATTAATAATGGGTGTACTCACTTACAGTTTGATGAACAAAATGTTTGCTGTTATGTGTGTTTGGAGTCTTTAACTAAATGAACTGAAATAACTTGATTGACGCTGTTTTCACTGTTTTTGCTGTTTTTGTGGTAGCGGCAAGTGTCCAGTGTCCTGACATTAAAATTCACCTTGCCACATATTTGCTTTGGGCATTTAACATCTGCGTAAATTGAAACCCAGACTGGTGGGAATGCACATGTTTTGGTTAATACAGGGCCCAGAGTCAGCTTCAGTTCTCACTGTGGGGTTTATTTCTCTGCCTTAAACATCGTCATTCAGTTGTCGCAGATAAAACTGTCTGCCACCGGCTTCGAGACGACGTTACAGTACGTTAACACGCAGAATGTAATTGATTTTAGCAGTTGCAAAGGAATTCAGAAATGAAATGCTGAGATTCTGTTTCACAGAGTGACATTTAAAGATGCACCAGGCGTCTTTGTAAATATTTGGGACGTGAAATTAGAAAATAGCACAAACTGACTCGTTGTCCTTTTCATTCCCTCTCCTTTCATCCTTCTCTCTCTGTCTCTCTTTGTAAATGTCACTCAGCCCTGCTTCCTGTAGTAGCGTTCCACTTGTCCACTCTGGCCGCTTAGAGGAGTTAATAGGTGGCCTGACAGCACTCGCTCAATACACAGTACAATTACTGCGAGGCTCACATACCGCTCAGCCACAGCACAGTGCAATCAGACCCCTCTCTGTTTCTCCATCCCTCTCCCCTCTCCTGTCACTTCCATCAGGGTGGCTTCGTTTCTCACACCTCTTCAGATTTATCATTCCTCTGCCCGGTTACGTCGTCATCCATCTCTGGGAATTTTCTTCATGTTATCTCCCCCATCCTCCCGTGTCCACGTCCACACCTGAAACACACAGTTCAAGATTTCACCCTTTCCTCTCCCGTTTCTGGGCTCTTAGCTCAGATGAAGGTGTCAGGTCAGGGGTGATCAATAAAACTGAGCTGAATCTGTGTGTGTGTGTGTGCGTGTGTGTGTGTGACAAAGCTACTCACTCACTTAGTATTCTCAATCAATAGCATAATCACGCCTTTTCCCTGCGGGCACTCAGAGCCTTAATCAGGACCAAGTTCAGTTGTTTGTTGTCTTTCATCAGCTGTCGAGTGAGCTACAAACGGCGTCTCTGCCAGATGGACCAACATGAGACTAGCATGACAAACAGTAACATGTGGGAAGCATGTTTGTGAGTTTGTGTGTGCATGCCTGCGAGACACAAACGACCTCAAACTGGTGTTTTGTCTTCATTTTCCCAATCTGTTCTGCAGACTTCTTTTGTACAGAAGACCCACTCTCCTTAATTACATTGTTAATGACTCTTCCTCATTAATGATGTTTGCTGTCTCCTGAGCAAAGAAATGAGTCAAAGCGGGGCTCGGAGTATTTGGCAGGGTGAGGTTTAGGCAGCGACAGAGAGGCTAGCCGGAAAAACCGAAGCTGTGATTAGGCTGAAGAATAAACAAGGACAGAAATACACATTCATTAAAATAAACCAAGAAGAGTTTGTCTTCAGAGATGCAGCAGGTGACATTTTTATGTAATATTATTTTGACCTCTAAGAGCTCTTGTGGGTGTAGTTTTCAACTTTTTACTCTTCTTTTTTCCTCTTCTTCACCATCAGCTGCTCACTTGTCTTGACCTATACCCAAATTTGGGTGCAGAGTCCCATTAAGCATATCCACATGACCATATACACTCACTGGCCACTTCATTAGTTACATCTAGTACGGGGTTAGGCCCCCTCTGACCTTAAGTACTTCCTTAATTCTTTGTAGCATAAATTCAACAGAGATTCCTCAGAGATTTTGGTTCACACTGACATGATCGCCTCACACACTTGCTGCAGATTTTTCATTTGCAACTCCATCATGCAAGTCTCCCATTCCACCACATCACAAAGGTCCTCTATTTGTGAAAGTCATTTGAGTGAAGTGAACTCTTTTTCTTGTTCAGAAAAACCAGTTTGAGAGGATCTGAGCTTTGTGACATATAGCATATTATCCTTCTGAAGATGGCTACCCATTAGTCTGTAGGGTGGACATGGTCAGTAAAAATTCTCAGGTAGGCTGTGACCTACGTAGACGTTGCTCTGTATCTGCTAAAGAGCCTGAAATGTGCCATAAAAAGCCCCCCCTTACACCATCAGACCATCACCAACAGCCAGAACTGCTTCTGCAAGGCGAGATGGATCCATACTTTTGTGCCGTCTATGCCAAATTCTGACCCTAACGTCTAAATGTCACAGCAGAAATGGAAACTCGTCAGACCAAGCTACAGTTTTCCAGTTTTGGCGAGTCGGCGGTGTAGCCTCGTTTTCCTGTTCTTAGCGGCTGTGAGTAGCACCATTGTAGCCCATTTCCTTCAAGGTGTGATGTGTTCCTATCAGCCTGGTTATTCTCCTCAAAACAAGACATGTTAGCCCAGAGACCTGCTGCTCATTGGATATTTTATCTTGTTTGGACAATGTTCTGTAAACTCTTAAGGTGATTCTGCAGGAAAATCCCAGCAAATCAGCAATTTCTGAAATACTCAGACTGACCTTTCTGGCACCAACAACCGTGCAACATTTAGAGTCCTTCACAGGTAATTGCCTTTCTTTCCTAGTTTCAACATTTCATGAGCTTCAAATGTTGTGAATTTCTGTTGCAATTATTATAACATATTTAATGACATCACTTTTTAGTTGTAGATATATAATTCATATTGATACGAGAGAGGAATTTTACTTTTTTCACAAGGATTTGTATACAGTCAGAATGTAAGAACCTGTACCAGAACTATTCTTTTAGCGGTAACAGGACTAAGATACCATAAGTATCTTTGACTTTATCAAAGTAGATGTCTTTCTGAAAGTGCTGTAACTAAGTTTAAGAATATAATCCACCCACTGTTATCATCTTCAATGCCCTGTACCAACACAGAGCAGAGCAGCTATCTGAACGCTACTCCAACAGAGGTCGATCATCTTGTTAATAATTTTACCTCCTCACTACGCACGACTCTGGATACTGTAGCTCCTGTGAAAACTAAGGCCTCAAATCAGAAGTACCTGACTCCGTGGTATAATTCTCAAACACGTAGCCTAAAGCAGATAACCGTAAGCTGGAGAGGAAATGGCGTGTCACAAATTTAGAGGATCATCATTTAGCCTGGAGAAATAGTTTGCTGCTTTATAAGAAAGCCCTCCATAAAGCCAGAACATCTTACTATTTGTCACTGATTGAAGAAAATAAGAACAACCCCAGGTTTCTCTTCAGCACTGTAGCCAGGCTGACAAACAGTCAGAGCTCTACTGAGCCAACCATCCCATTAACATTAACTAGTAATGACTTCATGAACTTCTTCACAAATAAAATTTTTATCATTAGAGAAAAATTACCAATAATCATCCCACAGATGTAATATTATCTACAGCTACTTTTAGTACCATCGATGTTAAGTTAGACTCTTTTCTCCAATTGATCTTTCTGAGTTAACTTCAATAATTAATTCCTCCAAACCATCAACGTGTCTTTTAGACCCCATTCCTACAAAACTGCTCAAAGAAGTCCTGCCATTAATTAATTCTTCAATCTTAAATATGATCAACCTATCTCTAATAATCGGGTTATGTACCACAGGCCTTCAAGCTGGCTGTAGTTAAACCTTTACTTAAAAAGCCATCTCTAGACCCAGCTGTCTTAGCTAATTATAGGCCAATCTCCAACCTTCCTTTCATATCAAAAATCCTTGAAAGAGTAGTTGTCAAACAGCTAACAGATCATCTGCAGAGGAATGGCTTATTTGAAGAGTTTCAGTCAGGTTTCAGAGCTCATCACAGCACAGAAACAGCTTTAGTGAAGGTTACAAATGATCTTCTTATGGCCTCTGACAGTGGACTCATCTCTGTGCTTGTCCTGCTAGACCTCAGTGCTGCGTTTGATACTGTTGACCATAATATCCTATTAGAGCGATTAGAACATGCTGTAGGTATTACAGGTACTGCACTGCAGTGGTTTGTATCATATCTATCTAATAGACTCCAATTTGTACATGTAAATGGAGAGTCCTCTTCACCCACTAAGGTCAATTATGGTGTTCCACAGGGTTCAGTGCTAGGACCAATTCTGTTTACATTATACATGCTTCCCTTAGGCAGCATCATTAGAAGACAGCATAAATGTCCACTGCTATGCAGATGACACGCAGCTCTATCTATCCATGAAGCCAGGTAACACACACCAATTAGTTAAACTGCAGGAATGTCTTAAAGACATAAAGACCTGGATGTCCGCTAACTTTCTGCTTCTTAATTCAGATCAAACTGAGGTTATTGTACTCGGCCCAGAAAATCTTAGAAATATGGTATCTAAGCAGATTCTTACTCTGGATGGCATTACCTTGGCCTCCAGTAATGCTGTGAGGAACCTTGGAGTCGTTTTTGACCAGGACATGTCCTTCAATGCACATATTAAACAAATATGTAAGACTGCTTTCTTCCATTTGCGCAACATCTCTAAAATTAGAAATATCCTGTCTCAGAGTGACGCTGAAAAACTAGTTCATGCATTTATTACTTCCAGGCTGGACTACTGTAATTCTTTATTATCAGGATGTCCTAAAAACTCGCTGAAAAAGCCTTCAGCTGATCCAAAATGCTGCAGCAAGAGTCCTGACAGGGACTAGAAAGAGAGAGCAATTTCTCCTGTTTTGGCTTCCTTCATTGGCTTCCTGTTAAATCCAGAATTGAATTCAAAATCCTGCTCCTCACATACAAGGTCTTAAATAATCAGGCCCCATCTTATCTTAATGACCTTGTGGTACCATATCACCCTATTAGAGCACTTCGCTCTCACACTGCAGGCCTACTTGTTGTTCCTAGAGTATTTAAAAGTAGAATGGGAGGCAGACCCTTCAGTTTTCAGGCCCCTCTTCTGTGGAACCAGCTTCCAGTTTGGATTCAGGAGACAGACACTATCTCTACTTTCAAGATTAGGCTTCAAACTTTCCTTTTGCTAAAGCATATAGTTAGGGCTGGACCAGGTGACCCTGAATCCTCCCTTAGTTATGCTGCAATAGACGTAGGCTGCCGGGGATTCCCATGATGCATTGAGTTTTTCCTTTCCAGTCACCTTTCTCACTCACTATGTGTTAATAGACCTCTCTGCATCGAATCATATCTGTTATTAATCTCTGTCTCTCTTCCACAGCATGTCTTTATCCTGTCTTTCTTCTTTCACCCCAACTGGTCGCAGCAGATGGCCCCCCCCTCCCTGAGCCTGGTTCTGCCGGAGGTTTCTTCCTGTTAAAGGGAGTTTTTCCTTCCCACTGTCGCCAAAGTGCTTGCTCATAGGGGGTCATATGATTGTTGGGTTTTCTCTGTATTTATTATTGTGCTATCTACTGTACAATATAAAGCGCCTTGAGGCGACTTTTGTTGTGATCTTGGCGCTATATAAATAAAATTGAATTGAATTGAATTGAATAAGTGAAAGTTGATACTGTCAGTGCATATTGCTGGTATTTACTGGTGTTTAATTGAATAAAAGTAAAAAAAAAAAAAATAATTTGTTCAAAGTGTGTGCATACTTCTATTTAAGCTCATGTATGTAACAAGTTGACGTAACGTTAACACGTTAACAAGCGTTTGTTTGCTACCTGTAATAACTGCAGTGCAAATGGTTCAGAGTAGCAGCTGGTAAGTCTTTTTAAATACTAATAATGAGATAACACTTTATTCCTTTTTATGCTTTGGAGAGGAGCAGAGTAAAGGGAATGACAGAGTCAGTAAAAACAAAGATGACAGTTGTGCAGGACAATGGAGAAAAGGAAAAAAGTGGCTCAGTGAAAGGAAAAAAACAGCAGAGATAAAACAGCAAAAGAAATCTCAACTTCACTTAAGAGCCTTCTTTGAAGAAAAAGAACTTCAGCTGAACAAAAACCAAGTATTTTCCCCGAGGAATACTGGCACCTCTGAGAGAGAGAGAGTGAAGTCAAAGCACAATGATTTAAAATTCCTTAGCTCGCTTATTTTTGGAGCAGTTCAATCAAACCGTCGAATGTTTACGCCGAAAGTTTAAATTGTTAGGGGAGCGTAACACACCGCTGAGACTCAGCTGTGCTCTAAACAAGCACTCCCTGATCAGCCTGTGGGAGCAGTGGGAATAGCCTGGTTCTTATGAGAGCCTGAGCTGGTTAAACTGGACGAAGTCAGCTGGACTTTTTTTTTTTTTTTCGAGTGCTGGATTCAAAAAGTGCCCAAATTAATTTAATCAAGTATAAGTATGACTGACTCACGAGAAACACCACACACATTTCATTTTGCCTGGATTTTCAGGTTTTCAGACTGAAGTTAGTAATAAAAGAAATTTTGTCACTTTGAAACTGCTGAGAAAAACCTCAATAGAAATGTGAAGAATCCTTCAGATCCAGTCAACAGCCTGAACGAGAAACCTTTTAGAAAAGCACGCTGTTGCACTGATGCATGGCAGGCAGACTTCTCTCCTTGTTACTGGCTGAATGCTGGACTGTACCACAAATTTTGTGTAACTTTACATATGCATAGTAAAAGTGTCACCATCTAAAATTTATTTTGGGCAAAAAATTCCCAAACTTTTAAAGCATTTTTTTTAATCAGTATCTATACGTGCAATTTTTATGTCCTGCTGATGATTTAAATTACAGCTATTACTCTCTCCATTCAGATAAATTAGGGGTTTCGAAATAACTGCCTAGAGAGTTGGAAACAGTTTCTAGAGGGACTCGGGCGATATCACAGCATGAAGAGTCAGATATTTCTCCAGACATAAAAGTGTCCGAAGAAATCGAGTCGCTGTTGGATTATCACCGCTCTAATGTGAGTGAGTCATCCGAGTTCATTGTAACAATAGACCTTTGGTAGTATCCTTTGTGATCATACGAGCATGCATAGGAGCGAGACTGTAATCTGCAGCTGATCTGTGAGGAATTACAAATGAGAAAGTTCAACCTTTCGTGTGTCAGTGGTAGCGTAGTGAACTGATGTTGTCATCTGTGTACAGAACAAATAGAGAGTGTGGACTCGTGCATTCTTGCAGTTCTTATATTAGTAATGGCTGAGATCATTTTCACTTCCTCTGGCCTGTTTGTCAAAATAAAAACACTTGGTTTAAAGGAAGTCACCTATAAATGAAGCTATTATTTAAAAGGTGTTCAAATTGAATCATTAAAATGCGTCATTGTGCAGAAGAGTCACAAAGACATATAACCTGCATCATCTACATTTGGTACAGTTACACATATGTTGAATAATTTCTATGGCAGGGCAAGCTTGTTTGGGTTCCTCATCAGCCTGAAGGGAGCCCAGGGGAGAGTTTGATGCTGCTCTGCAAGGGTAGCTGAAGGATAGTGCAGGACTGCCGTCCCCACGGTCATTAGGCTGCCTGTGCTCGACACACACTCATCATCCATAGCGATCTCGCAGAGGTGTCCTTCCCGCTCGCAGAGGCCCCTCACTTTCTCTCTGGTGGTTTGGCTCGTCTTAGCCCCGTCTCTTTCTTATTGCATGCTGGATGAATTCTGTTTTCCGCAGCCTCTCTGTCTCTGTCTCTCCACACTCCCTTACCCCCTCCCGTGTGACCCTTACTGTATGTCTCACTGATGACTGATTGTCCTGGCCAGGCCCAGTCAGCTCTAATAAAAAGAATAAACTCATATTACATTCACGCCTATGGGACTTTGCTGTTCACAAAGAAAGAATAAAAAATAGAGGAGAGAGCAGAGAGTAGGTGGAATGGGAGTGAGGTACTGTAAGAGCATAGAGCATGAAGGGTAAGAGTTGAAGGAGCTTGACAGTAAATGAGTCAAGACTGCAGCAAAAAGGAGAAAAGGGTGGGAAGGAGGCAAAAGCTTGAGAAGGCAGTGTGAATAAATGATGGAAGAGTGCAATAAGCAGTGATGAGAGGATGATTTCAATACTGTGCTTTTCGCAAATTTTCAGATGACTTCTTCAAGGTCCCGTGTTAGGAGCAGGCTGCCAGCTTGGCTGATGACTCGAGTCTTTCTTCTCAGCCCCGTGTCTCCGACAGTCTTTCTTCGTTTCTTTGGCTTTCCTTTGCTTTCTCTAACTTCCTCTGATCAATCAGAGGCTCAGGCTACGTCCACACATACCAGGATATTTTTGAAAACGCAGATTTTCTATGCGTTTGCACCTTTAAATCCAACGTAGGCGTTTTCGGTCACCACTGGCGGAGATTTTAAAAACGCCTGCCTGAAAACTCCGTTTTGCATTTATGTGTGGACGAGGAAAACGGAGAAAACATAGCGTCAAAGGTGTGCGCCTTTTTGACGTCACACTGTGCGCCACGTTATTGTTTCGGTGAAATGAATTTCTACAATACTGTTACTGTTAATTGTACTCTCTGCAGTGTTTAAATGCTTACATATACACACACACAGTTACTGTCCCTCCACACATACGACTCGGTTCTGCTTCTATGCCCCATCTTTGTTTATTATTTCCCACCGAGGCTTCTAGACTTCTGATTGGCCAACATTTCTACACGGTTAGGAATATATCGCCACCTGTTGCTTTGGCATGTTCCTAGCAGCGTTTTCCTTCATTTCACGTGTGGACGGATTATTTTTCAAACTAAAAACGGAAAATCTCCGTTTTCAAAAATACCCGTGTACGTGTGGGACTAGCCTTAGACTAAACTTCACTCTGCCTAATGATTTTTCACTGCCCCTCCTGCTGCTTCTAACTTAATCAAGAAAATAAAAAAATCAGTTTAAACTTTTCAAATGAAAACAAAAAGCTACTTTTGACTGATAGTGCTGTTAGTTTGGACTCTTTGTGGAGGCCTAATCAACGGGAGGATTGTTTGTGTGCTTTATAAAAGAAAGTATTTTAAAGTAATAGTTTAACATTTTTCAACTTTTTCCCTCCTTTTATGCCTGCGCGATAAATATTCACCTGAAGCCAGCAAATTGTCTGGAAATGACAAGTTCGGATCAGATAGTGATAATAAACTCTTTCTATGAGCAACTCCAAGACCAAGTGACAGAATAATCATCTCTGCTGAATCTGTACAGCTGAAGTGTGAAACTGACATGCATGATTTTAGGTTATAGTCACCTGAAAAGAATTTTTCATCAAATCCTGTGTTGTCTTGACTTATTATTTCCATAATTATGTAATTAAGAGGGTGTGTAGCAACCAGATGCTACTAATCAAATGCACTGGATTAATTAATCATGAGCTAATGTAACCACCTCTATAAAGCAGAGGTTTGGGCAGTTTGCTGGTTTGGAACATGAAGCTGTGCGTTAATAATACAATGCCACAATCTTCCCAGGAGTGGATGTCCCAGCAAATTCACCCCAAAATCAGACTGTGCAATACTCATTGCAGCGGTTTCCTGCACCTTAACAGCGGGCATAAATACAAGTGACTGCATGATGGAGGGTATACTGGTGCTTCCTGAAATCTTCATTGGTTGCCAGTCAATACATTTCTCACTCATAACCCTTCCTAACATGGAGTTGTCATTTTTACACTTATTGTTTTCAGTACAAATTTTAACAAATGATTTATATCATGTTTATGAGTGATGAGTTAATAAGCGGGTAGGTACAATCCAGCAGAACCAGGCTAACTGTTCTCTGTTCGACATTTAGCTTTATGCTAAGTTATGCTAACTGGCTCCAGTTATGCTAGCATACTAGCATCTATCTTCTGTCTAACGCTGAGCAAGAAAGCCCAGTTTGCAAAATGTCAGTGATTTGGAAAAAAAGCTCACACTTGTCTCTTTGTGTTTCCATTGCTCCAGTGTGAAAATGGTGCTGCTGTGGACGGCTGGTGACGTCTTCAAGACCACCTATTTTGTGATGAATGAAAGCCCGGCGCAGTTCTGGGTGTGCGGTTCAGTCCAGATCCTGATTGATGTCGCCATCCTCCTCCAGGTCCTGTTTTACAGCCAAGACACACGAGCCAAGCTGGGCTGAGCATGGCTGTTACAGTGACTAGCATAATAGCTCGAGTGTTTGAGTAAGTTTGGAGGACTCTGATGACTTCACGCCCGTTAGAACATGCTGCAGCGTTGATAACGTTTAGTGCCAGAGTAAGGACAAACCAAAGTCAAATAGTGTGTTTGTTTGTTTTTCTTTGGTGTGTTTGTTCATTTCTTTTACTGTTCATACTATTCTAGTGTCAAAGAGAACCAACTGAGTTACCTGTAAATGCCATAAAGCCAAAATTCATGCATTAGCATCTTTACTCATGCCCTAGCACCTAAATGCATTTGCCTGTACATTTGTACTTATTTTGCTACGTCTCCTGAAGTGTAGTGGGCATGGAAATTGTAAGGAGGATGCATTACTCATATTGGCAGCTCACTAACGACAAATATGTGCTTCTGTAATGGCAACCGTAACAACCAGTCCTGCACTGGTAAGCCTCCACTGGACCCTGCCGCCTGACTGATGGCTCTCCCACTTCACACTCCTCACTTCACTGGACTGTTTCTCATGATACATAATATGTGAGCTTGTCTGCGCCTTTGCATGTGTGCGAGGTTGTCGTTCTCTCTGGTGTGTTAGTGTAGCTGAAATTGATTTTCGCCGTTGGCATCGAGAGCCAAGCCAAAGCTTCAGAATGTACATCGAGTAATCTACACAGGCCATCAATCTGTGTGTTATATATTGTGGTTTGATTGACGTGCAGTACATGTCTCCACACAGTATACATGGAAATATGAAAAATGTGGTTTGCACTTTTCCTCAGCTGCAAATTGTGTTATGGGCATCGGAAACACAGCAGACTTCAGGGCAACTAAACTTCTCGAGGAGACAGTGTTACTGAGTCTTTGTGGAATTGCAATTGCTGCCAGTGTATTTAGGTTAGGCTGTTTTTTCTCATCTTTTCCTCATTCAAAATGAGGAAAGATCGTATACATATATATATTTATTTACTTTGGTTATTGACTAGATGGTGTCCACACCCAGTAAATATGTGCTGCTTACAGATATTAAAAAAGGTTGATTTTTTAATGTTTTAACCAAGTGAGATTTTATTTCGATCAAAATTTGTTTTAGAGACTATCGAGAGAATTTAAAAACATCAGTTTCGGTGATGGAGCACAGTCATCGGCATTATAGACAGTCATGGTTTTGCTGCCTCTAGTTTTCTTCTTTTTCTTAAACTTTATCGTTAAGTCGAAGCCTTTCATTATCAAACCCATCATTAAAATCAAAGGTGATTTTATTTTCAGGAACAGGAAATTCTTTTAGTAATCATTTCCTTTTCTGATTGGTTCACTGATACACTCGCTGTGATTTTAATAGGACACTCAGTCTAACTGGTGCAGGTGGCTGATTCTTCACTTACTCCATAAAGTTAAGTGGTGCAAAAATATTTTTTTTCCCAGTCTCGTTGTTCCAGACCAATTATGTGTCTTTCTAATTTTGTTTCCTCATTTTAAAACATAATCAGGCTTATGTGCACTGATTTATTTGTAAAACACTGAAAAATAGCTCATTAAAGCTGGAACTGAATGGCGGTAACATAAGTATCCAACACTCGGCGACCACAGGCATGACTAAGGCTACGTTCACACTGCAGGTCTTAATGCTCAATTCCGATTTTTTGATCAAATCCGATTTTTTTGTCTGCTTGTTCACACTACAAATAAAATGTGACAGCAAACGCGCTCTAGTGTGAACGCTCAAAGTGGCCCGCATGCGCAAAAGAAGACGTCACACACAACGAGCAAACAGTATTGTTTGACTGATGGCCGTTAATATAAAGACTTGTTTCAGACTTTACGTTTCCCAATTTTGCTTTAAGTTGTAAAGTTATTTTGTTATTTACATATGGCCTAATAATGATCCTTATTGCTGTTTTAGAGGAGCGGTGCTTCAAAGGATAGCTGCAGATTTCTGTCAGAATCTGCAGATTATACAGTACAAATAAAATGTTCACGTTTCTCCAACGTTGTCTTCTTCCAAACAGTTTCACTGACATCTACACTGGATGGCCAGGAAGCGTTCGCGATGTCTCCGGCGCTCCGGCGCTGATAATTGGCGTCTGTCTTGTGTCAGTGACGTAAAAGACGGATTTAATGCGACATGACCGTTCACACAGCAGTCGCTTTCTAAAACATCAGATATGTATCGGATTCAGTACCACATACGAAAGTGACCCAGATTGGATTTGAAAATATCGGATTTGTGCCGTTCACACTGTCATACCAAGATCGGATATGGGTCGCATAGGGTCAAAGAAGTCGGAGTTGATGCGCTTTCGCCTGCAGTGTAAACGTAGCCCAAGATACTAACTGAGGGTCTAAAACTGAAGTTAGCTGATGCATTAAAAACAGGAGGATGCTGTGAAAAGAACCGAAAATGCTTCCAGCTCATTATTTCCAGTCTGAATGACATTTAAGGGAAACCATAGAAATCAAAACCTGAAGAAAAACAAAGACTCCTTTCAGACAGAACTTAATATTTCATTTTCATTTTATCTTGGGTCAGTTTTTAAAATATTACTAAAACAAATTTTTAACAATATTTATTGAGTGAATGAATGATTTGCTTCTTAGTAAAGTTTAATTTAAGACTGGTTTGCCCCTATTTATGTGTCATGGAATCAGGCCAGTGGTTCAGAAATCCACAGTTAACAATGGATTCTACCACAAATCAGCAGATTCTGAATGCAAACGTCTTGCAGTGAAGTTCGGCATTAAGCTCACAGGAGGAACATCAGCTGAAACTTTTGGGACAGCCCTGCAGTCTCTCAGCCTGAACAACATGCCGTGTGAGCCCTGTCTCACAAAATGATCTGCAAGAAGACGGGCTGATAATTCATGTGTGAAGAGCTGACGACATTTCTCAGGAGCGCCCCGACTTTTATATAAAACTGTACATCAAGTAGTGGCTACAAAGAAATCAATAAAAGAGAACGACTCCCTGTGCTCTCCCAGAAAGTCAGACCCACTTTACTGTCTCCACTCACATAGAAATGTGCTGCTGGATGGGGCACGGAAAGCGTGCGAATCTTTGTTTGGTTTAGTTCCTTCATGTTAGGGCTGGGCGATATGGCCTAAAATTCATATCACGATATAATTTGAAGCATGTGCGATAACGATATATATCACGATATATTCTTTTCTTCTGTATAAGGTATTTTCCACACTATAAGGCACACTTAAAATCCTTTAATTTTCTCAAAAATCGAGAGTGTGCCTTATGTATGAATTCTGGTTGTGCTCACTGACCTTGAACCGATCTGTTAAAAAATGTTTTAGTACAACTTTGGTAAGCCTGCTGATGGACTGCTTGATGGATTGTCAGAGCATTACGGCTGCCGTGGTGAGGAGTAATCTGGGTCCAAAACTCCGTCCCTTTCAGGTCCCAAAGTCAAACGAACACTGAGAGTTAAAACAGTCTAAATTCTTTCATCTTTAATTAAATCATCAGCGTTGCTGCTTTATCAGGTGTAACAATTAAGTTTAACATCCATGCATCCATGAAAACAGAATTTATTAAATTTAACGGAGTTAGAGGTTAACAGGAAGTTAGCTCGCTAGTTTACACCTAAACATTTCATACCATGTTCTGACTGAGAGATTTTTGAAACTAATTAAACGCATACAATTCTGCTACCACTTCCAACATAAATGAAGACAGAAAACTAAACAGCAGTGGCGTTTGCAGGGTTACCGAAGTTGGACTACCTGGTATATAATGTTGTGCTACGTGATTGCTAGCGACACAGCTATGTTAGCATAACATTAGCACAGTGAAGCTGGAGGATGAACGGCAACTTTTTTTCCACTCGATAAAAGTTCACGTGAGGGATTCTGTTGGTTAGGGACAAATGCAATCGCATAGCAGGATGCTATACACGGGCCAAACTTCAGTCAGAACATAATTTACTGATGATAATGGTTGTAGCCGCTGTGATACTTTCTACCAAAACAGGCGCAGCTTGATGACATCATCAACATGAGCTATCGCGATAGAGCGATATAGTCAAAATCTCTATCGTTGGTCAAATCTATATCGTTTCTATCGTATATCGTTTATATCGCCCACCCCTACTTCATGTTTCCGTGTAAAAGCTCCGGTGAGCTCGGATTTAGAGGCAGCAGAAAAAGGAAGGTTAGAAACTGTGACGATGACTCATGCGAGTTCATTTGTTTCGATTTTTTTCCCCTTTGCTTCCCGTTTCATTCGCTTATTTCCCGTGTTTTCCACGAGGTTCATGTTTTCACATGTTCACTTTGAATGCGCTCTCTGTTTAATAGGTTTTGGGGAAACCTTGCAGCCATAACAGAACCAGTTAAACTCTGCATTCTCTGCAGCTTATCAATATGCAAAACAGTTCACATGTATTTTATTCAGAGGCTTGGTCTATAATTGAAACAGCAATTTAAAAATATAGCCTTAAGGTTAGTTGTGGTTCTATTACCTACTGCTTGATAGTTTCCTCCTACAAAAACACTGCAGGGTCAAATAAATCAGTCCCAGCAGCTGATCAGTACTCAGAACAGGTTTCCTTTTAGTTTTCCACTTGCATGATTTAATTAAGTAATGAACTTTCAAGCTGATTAAATCTTCCACACTTTTACCTCACCAGTTTCCATTAGTTGATCTACACCTGTTTATCTCAGTGAACATCATATTTAAATTACCCGCTTTTGCGGCTATGGTTTTTATAATGAAGGCAGCAGCAGCAGCCTGCAGCAGCCAGCATGTCGTTACCATTAGCTCAATAATAACTTTGAGAAAATGATTGTTTGTTTGCACATGCGTATGCTTTAGAAACAGACCAAGTTTGCATGCATTCTTCAAATCCACATATCTCAGATCTGTTTGCCATATTGTAAGCTGCATGTGTCTTATCGCCTCTATCCTGCACACCACAGTTGTATTTTGTTCCAGTTCTGTGTCATGTGTGCTCTTATCATCAGATGTGTATCTTTATATTGTTTGTCCTCTGCAGAGGCTCAGAATAGCACCCGCACCGACTTTAGTTTAACATTTGGGTGCTCTGTAGCCTTTTCCTCTCAAGGACAGCAGGACAAATGAACACACACACACACACACACACACACACACACACACACACACACACGCACGCCTCGGCTGTGATAATCAGTGAAGTTCACATGATGGTAAATCTACTTGTTGTCTTTCTGCATGCAGAGGAAGGATATGCTGTGTAACAATAATAAGCCAAAAGATCCTTTCTGTTGAACCAAAAGTACAAACAAAGTAACTGTTCACTGGAATATAATGAATATAATGTAACTCTGATGGGTCTGTGACATTATACACAAGTGACATCAGGTATGTAAAAATACTGCAAAAATGTTACTGTCTGAACATTTTACTGTCTTATGGCAGCTCTATGTATGTATGGGAAATATTTATCATTTGGTCAAATATAAACTATTTTGAGTCCATGGTGTAGTGCTGTGTGCTTTCTGGCTCTGTGAACTCTGTGAATGTGAAGCATGTGAAGAAGATAAGGTTTGACAGACAGAATAGAAGCCTGCTAGTCTGAGTGATTAGCTTTAACATGGCTAAGATCTAACATATAAAATAGAAACACCAGACACGAACCACATATATGTTCTCTACATTCCTATACAGTATATATATCTTCTCTACAGAACAAGTCCCAGTCGAGCTGTCTTGCAGTGAGATAAAGTGCCATGGGAAAACCTTGAATTCTTTTATTTAAAAGGATTGAGCACCAAATAAATAATGAAAAAGACTGAGGTAGAGTTCAGACTGTTCTGTTGCTGAACGCACGAAATTGAAGATCTGGGGGTTAATTAAGACTCGTGTCCCTCCAAGGCTTTAATCCCCTCTACCTAATTCAACATCACACACGCAGATGGTTACGGCATCGCTTGGTTCAAGATAACTGACAGCAATAAAGAGGAGCGCTGCAGCGTGGATAGTAAAATATTAAGGAAGCTGGCTATAGTTTGAGTGTTGGACAAGGACAGTACGTGTGCTGCCTGTTGGTGCTTTCAGTGGATTCATGTTTTGGCCTGGCTTGTACATCCATTAATAATAAATAAACTGGAATGCAGGCTTGAACTTGAACACTGTATCTGATCCTGATACCTATAACGTGTGTCTCATTGGCATAACAGAGCATGATAGCAGTCATGACTTTGTCTATGGGTTTTAAAATGTTTCATCATAAATCTCACTCATAATGGATCTATCTGACTACCTGCCATCATCTACCTCTTTCCATCCACCCATCCTCCATCAGCTGATAATTCCAACATGTCTGTCTTACAGTGGCTTGTTTTAATGATAGATGAGGTGGGCTGAAATAGTTCACCTGCACCCCATGTCCATGAGGTCTGCTCTGCTCCGGTCTGCTCCATTTATTAATGATGGTGTGTCGTCATGCAGTAAAAGGAAGTGCACTTTTCATCCCCATCAAGTGTTCCAGATTTCATCTACTAGGCGCAGTAGTTAGTGGCAGCATAGGTGACGAATGTTGAATAATAATGAATACACCATGTTTCTTAAAGCACTGATTCTTGTTTATGTGTTACAGGATAACTGTCCTTATTGTTTCTACCCTTGTGTTCTCCTGGCTGTTACACAAAGTTCCTGTTTTATTTTGGTAACTATTTTCTTTGCTTTTCTTCTGTTGTTTTACTTCCTGTCTTTGTCCTAGTTCTCTGCTGAGGTTAGTTTCATGTGTGTTGTGCTAGTCACTCAGTTTCTATTCAAACACATCAGCCGCTTAATTAGCCATACACCTGGTTAATTGCTTGTTAGCATAAATATCTAATTAGCCAAATACATGGCTGTGACTTTAAACGTGGCATGGTTTTTGGTGCCAGACGGATTGGCTATTTCAGAAACTGCTGATCTGCAGGGATTTTCCCACGCAACCATCTCTATGGTTTACAGAGAATGATCTGAAAAAGGAAAAATATCCAGTGAGCGGCAGGGCTCTGTTGAAAACCTTTAAGGAGATGGGCGACACCAGCAGACCACAAATGGTTTCTAACTGCTTCAACATGAAGGCAGGAGGAAGGAAGGCAACAGTAACAGTAACCATTCTAGCCAGAACGGGAAACAGAGACTGCAACTTGCACAGGCTCACCAAAGTTGGACAATAGAAGAGCAGAAAAAATCTGCCTGGTCTGATCAGTCGCAATTTCTGTTGCAACATTCACATGTTAGAGTCAGAATCTGATGTAAGCAACTCTGCCTTGTATCGATAGTTTTTGGTCACGGCGTAAGTGTGTTGGGGATATTTTCTCGCCACACCTCAGACTATTTAGTACAAACTGATCATTTTCTAAACACCGCAGCCTGCTGAGTATTACTGGTGAACATGTCATCTTCTGATGGCTGCTTCCAGCAGAATAACACAAAGCTCAAATCATCTCAAACTGGTTTCTTCAATATGACAATGGCCTCCATAGATCTCAAATGGACTCCATAATCAGCAGGTCTCAATATTTCTTCATATTTCTGACATCTTTTCTTCCACTTATCCAGTTTAGGGTTGCAGCGGGGCTGGAGCCTATCCCGGCTGTCATTGGTGTCAGTTTGACATATATGACCAATTTAGAATGAACAATTAGCCTAACATGCATGTCTTTGGACTGTAGCAGCACGCACATGCAGAAAAGCGCAAACTCCACAGCGTTTTCAGCCAATCAGTGGATTTGACCTTCTTGCCATGCTATCAATCCTTATATAGCTGTGTTTTACTGTATGTCCATATCGGTTGAACAGCATAAAGATATGGTTGACTGATCTAAACTAAAATGGTTAAAGTGGGGAAATGAGAACAGAAATAAACATTTAAACTGTAAAGTGTTTCTTCAGCTATAAGCTTTTAAAACACAAACTGATATGGTTACTTTATGTGTACAGTTCTCTCCCATAGTTCTCATTCTGAAATTAAAGTTTGATGGTGTTTAAATCTTTATTTCTTGTCACATTTTGATGTATAATGTAGCCTAATGATTTGGCTTAAAATAACCTACAGGTTCGACTGTTCATCATAACACTTAAATGCTTTCTCGACCGTAGCCAACAGTTTGATGTAATGCACGATCTGCTTCCAAACTACCATCAGCAGCTGCAGTGAGCGTCTCCTTTCCAAAGTTATCCCTTATTTGGATAATGGCGTGCACTTTAATCAACAGCAGCCAGATGTGTTTGTTTTGAAAAGCCTGTCTTACATCAGTTCAGCATAATCCCTAAAAGGACATGTTGGAAAATGGACAACATCCATGTGTTATTGTGTGAAGGTTCCCCACTGATTACTACAGAGGATTCATAGGAAATTCTCTTCATCTTTTACCGTTTCTTACGACATAAATTAGGCCAAAAAAAGAAAATCACTGATGAAAGATTCAAGCAGAGCAGGAGAGAGAATGGGATACAGCTCGTTTCTGAAAATTCAAGCTCAAAGCAGGCAGATGGGCTCATAATAATAAGCCCAGGTATGTGACACAGGAGTTTTGAGAGCTCTTCCATTTGAGAATGACAAAAAATTCTGCTTCTTATCCCGTTATCAAGACTAATAAAAGCATTTTACTGCTCGTTTCCTGCACAAATAATTTCTGAAAATGACCTGTGGCACTTCGTTGGTCAAAGAGTGGAAGATAATGCACCAAGACAAGAGTCTTTGATGACAGATGGACAGACAGAAAAAATCTTTCTGTATTTTGTAGAATTTAATAAGCAGATGGTCGTCCAGTCTGGGATGTTCTATAGCCTGGAGATTGAGCAATAAATTGGAGGAAAAAATCGGAGTAAAATGGAAAAGAGGAAGAGAACAATTCACTGCTGGCTGCCCTGTCATCACTCACAGAGCTGATGACACTGAAAACACAAGAGTAAAGTGCATGATGTATAAGGCACCTGAGGAAAAGACAAAGCAGGAGTCAAACTGTATACTTTTGGGAAATGCAGCATATCGAGATGGCTTGGGTTTAGGGCCGCCTCATGTTCCTGCAGTACAGGACAGTCAACCCCCCAGGTATGTAATGACAGGCCGGGCACAGCAGGACAGGATCAAACCCTCAAGATGGATGAGGTTGTTCCAAGGTCACAGACTGTGGAGAACAGAGGAGGTGTAGGGGGGAAAAAAGAGAAGGACAAAGTGTAAAAAACACTCAGGAATCTTTAAAAATTCAGGTGTTAGAGAATTTAATGAAATCAAAAGCTGACCTTCTTCCACCCTTCTTTTTAAATATCTCATCTGAACTTCCATTTGAGGTTTAAAATTGTACTCCGTTACAGATTGGAAGTAACGACCTTATGTTTGTGTTCATGTTCATGGATTGATTAATCAACAAAATCATCACATCAGTTGTAATTAAAAATATAAGTGGCACTCCTATCCTTTCCTGTGAGCAATGAGATTTTTAGTGCTGCTACTTTACTTTGACTGTTTTGAACAGTATTGTTCAAAAGTCTTGAACCACTGCTTATTTATATTTTGCTTCCAAGGAGCCAGATTATGGATTTGTTTGTTAAAGTGGTCTCGAGGAATAGTTTCCAGGTTTTCTGCAGTTTTACTCTGGACTGGCTGGTTTTTGACTCATTTTTAGTTCAGCTCTTGTACTTGATCATTTTCAGAGAATTCTTTTTTGTTCCTTCCTTTGTTAATATCACTGACCTGTGAATCATTCAAACATACAGAGGTGTCAAACTCATAGGATGAACCGGTGTTCTGTAACACCTTAGCAAATAAACTATTTTCAATTGCATGCTTTCGGCACTTTGTCATAAAATCATAGAGTTTGTTTCCTTTTCTTTAGTAAAATTTAAGAAAAATTCCAACGATCACAGAGTTTGACGGGCATAAAATTATATTTTTGCACCAATGTGGTGCTCTCTGCCCTGCAGCTAAGACCTGAAAGTTGCATCTGGAATTAAAGTTGACTCAGACACTGTTCAGTGAAACTGGGGAAATGTATAAACGGCTACTTTATGGAGTAATTCTATTATTCAGATATATTTCCCTATTCACCTGTAACCTCAACAGTGCTTAGTCAGTAAAGAATAGTTAAACCATGCAGGCCTAAAGTGGACAGATGGTGTAGAGGCCAAGTGCCACTCAGCACAGCACGAACGGGAAGGAATAACCCGAAAGATTGAAGTTCAAAGTCCTGATCTCATGGACTCATCTGGAATATTACAGCAGCCAGGAGGTCAGAACCAAACAGACCAAAGTGCAGGTCACACAGTAAATCTTGAAAATACTCTGATGGATGCTTTATGCACTGACCTCTATATGAGATGGGATGCTGCAGCCTGTTTCGTAATAAAAAGGCTTATTTTTATCAAAGTCTCCTTCGGGATAAACATTGCCCTTGCTTCACCAACTGTTCCCCTGTGGAGTTCATGTTTTTCTTTGCTTTCACTGACATTTCTCCATCTGAAGATCGAGTCCACAGATGGCCAAATAGCTCTTTTTTTGCATCATCTCCTTCTCACTCAGATTTATTTTGGAATCATGAGCACAGCGAAGGGGGCAGGTTCTTTTTGTTGGTGACGCTCTAGCCAGTTTTTTTCCCTTCATATGGTGTTTAGAGCGTGCATGCCTGCAAGCTACACATCGTGCGAGTGTGCACTCATGTGGGTGTGTGCTGTCTATCATGATGGAGAATGCAGTATAGCAAGTGTCATGCTAGTAGAACGAGGACATTAGTTACAGTGGAGACGATGTGCCGGCCTGCCGGTAAACAGATAAGCAGCAGCGAAGAGTTTACTTCATGAAAGGGAAGATAACAGAAGAAAGTGAAGTATTCAGCAAACACACAATTTCAATGCACAAGAGCTGGAGAATGTCAAGTGGAAAGTTGTTTTCCTCAGACAAACATTTTTGACACTGGCTTTAAAATGTGTGACTCAGTGTTCAGATTTTTTTTCACACATCCCAAAAGACATGAATTCAGGCAACCAAACAGAGCAGCAGCAGCTTTAAACAGAATAAAAGGCAAACTTAGAACTCGCAGAGTCAAAAGCAAAGAACTGAATGCTCAGCTTAAAGCGATGAATAATCAGTAGCAATGAGTTTTAAGGAAGATGGCACATGATATCAGTGCTAAGAAGAAGTCAGTTGTTCATAATTGAAAACTCCCTGACTTACTGGTTGTTTCATATCTAGATAATTGGCTCTAATTTTTAAGTTAGTACTATAAGAGATTTCATTCTGGCTTTTACTGACTGTCTATATCAATACAGTTATAGTTATGATACAGTTTTTTGACGCCTGTCAAAGTGGAAAATTGCAGGTCACCAAAAGATATACAGGTTCTTGTGTGATATGAAGAAAATTACCCCACAAAGAGGAAACAATACAGTAAATACTGGGATCAAAATGGGTGAAATTGATGGAAAGTGATTGTCAGAGACCTTTGTTCATGTTTCCAGTATTTCCTGTCGTGTTGATGGATGCACTTCACTGAAACCCAAATGACTACTAAATAACAGCTTATACAAGGACAGGACAATACATGAGAATAAAAGACTTTTACATAAACGTCAGCTTCCTTTTACTCACATACAGTAGGCAGAGCATTGAGAAGGTCACACCGCAGTAAAATATATATCTAACGACACTGCTTTTGACAAGCCATGCCATTTTTTTCCTTCATTACTTTTCAGGACTATTAAAAACACATTTCTGAATAAGAAAAGGAGATTTAAGAGAACGGAGCTCTGCAGTGGTTCTGCCCTACCGCTATAGTGTAAAATAGTTTTTTAGTAAAAGTCTTTCTCTGACTTTGCAGTGGGCATGCAGAGATATGACAGAAAGCAAAACATCGCTGACTCTGCAACTTTACCATTGCATAAAAAAACCCCATTGCCATTACATTGTTGGGTTATGCTAAATCATCCTCATTCAGAACTGAGACTGGGACAAACAGTCTGTCCATCCATCCATCCATCCATCCATCCATCCATCCATCCATCATCCATCCATCCATCCATCCATCCATCCATCCATCCATCCATCCATCCATCCATCCATCCATCATTATCCATCCATCCATCTATCCATCCATCCATCCATCCATCCATCCATCCATCCATCCATCTATCCATCTATCCATCCATTATACATCCATCCATCCATCCATCCATTATACATCCATCATCCATCATCCATCCATCCATCCATCCATTATACATCCATCCATCCATCCATCCATCCATCCATCCATCCATCCATCCATCCATCCATCCATCCATCCATCCATCCATCCATCCATCCATCCATCATCCATCCATCCATCCATCCATCCATCCATCCATCCATTATACATCCATCCATCCATCCATCCATTATACATCCATCTATCCATCCATCCATCCATCCATCCATTATACATCCATCCATCCATCCATCCATCCATACATACATACATACATACATACATACATACATCTATCTATCCATCCATCCATCCATCCATCCATCCATACATTATACATCCATACATCCATCCATTCGTCCATCCGTCCATCCATCAGTACAATACAATACAATACAACTTTATTTGTATAGCACATTTAAAACCAGAGGTAGCCAAAGTGCTTCACATAATCCAATAAAACAGTAGTAAAGTACAAAAGCAGATAAGCTAGCAGGTGGGAGGCACTGATTAACCAAGCATACAAGTACGCAGATAAGCAACCAAGACTTACCGATAAAAACAATAAAACAATATAAGCAAAAGAGAGGAAAGGCGAGGGCAAGAAAGTACACTTAAAAGGCATGCTCTAGGAGGCTAAGCTAAAAAGGTGGGTTTTCAATCCAGACTTGAAAGTCTGGATGGAGTCAGACTCGCGAATAGTATGAGGGAGGTTATTCTACTGAAGCGAAGGCACAGTCACCTCTGGTTTTCACCCGTGACCTAGGTTGCACCAAAAGCAATTGGTCAGACGATCTCAGTGTTCTACTGGGAGTATACACACTAAGGAGATCAATCATCCATCCATCATCCATCCATCCATCCATCCATCCATCCATCCATCCATTCGTCGTTGAGGTGGTGGTGGGTCTGGAGCCTATCCCAACTACCGCAGGGCAATAAGCGGGATACACCCTGGACAGGTGGGCAGTCTGTTGCATATTGGATAGATTATTAGTAATTAAAAATAAGTGATTAGAAAATATAATTTAAATACCCCTTGAAGTCAGTTATCAAGCAAAAACACCCAACATTTGTTGTTGACGGTGTTTGTGTAAACTCTCTAAATTACATTTCTTGTGTTGAGGATAAGCTGGACTTATATAAATAATTCAATTAAAAAATAAACAAGTAATAATAATAATAATAGTAACAAAATACTTTTAGTTCACTGCAGTCAGGAATGCATGTTATGTTGTGCTTTCAGAAAGCCATTGTGGCTGCCTCCCCCTCTTCCACCAGCACCAGCACCCCGAGCCACTTCTGAGCCTCGTTAAATGACTCCATAAGTTAGTTTAATAGAGAGGAGTGCAGGCCCACAGTGAAATATCCACCTTGTCAGTGTGCCACAGCTGGCCCTCAATTTGGGACTGAATAGCTAGCATTTTGTGTTGTTTGCCCATATGTTCTCTGGCTCAGAGGAGTGTGTGTGCGCGTGTGTGTGCTTGTGATTGTACGGGTGTGTTTGCAGTTCCACAGGCTCTTTTGCCTCATGATTGCTTCGGCAGCACTCTACTGCTATTTGCAATTGGCATGGAAGGTCACGCATGCAGCACGCTCATACAAACATACACACACAGATACATTCACGCCAGCTGTTTTCTCCTCTCTAAGACAAACTGCGACAGAAAAGCAGCAGACGGGGGGAGATTTCCTCAAACTTTCAAATGTGTTTTTAACCCAAAGACCTCTCAGACTTGCTCAGTGTTTTAGGGTCAGATGAAGACAGCAGGGCTTTGTGCATTCACACTCAATTCCTCCATTCCCTGAGCAATTAGCTCAGGATTAGATTGAGGTCAATACCTTCACCTTCGTTGCATTCCCTTTTTGTGGAACATTTTAATCAATCCAGCCCCTCTACACACTCTGTTTTTATGCCTCAATTTAGATTGAAAATTAAACCTCATCTAATCTGGCAGTTAAGCAGAACATTATTTTCTGCTCTCAGGTGAGGTCGTTACATTGTCTTTTTATGCTGAAAGAAATGAAACAAAGGGGCCGCGTGTACTGTACCACTGAACATCATTATCAGCCCCCAAACTCTCTTTTGAATAGGTGATTTAAGCCAGAATAGAAAGGATGGGGATGATGAGGAGGACAGTGCTAGACGTGACAGTGATGAAGGTGATGATGATGATATGGGTCAAAACCCTCATGGCCATCAGCAACAAACTGATTTCCTCCCACCATTACTTGAGAAGGAGGCAGAGTGGCTGTCTGCAATACTTTACAGTCCATAGGTTTTACACACCATTACTGACTCTCACTGGTGGGTATTGAACTCATTTGCATGTTATGATACTGCATTAGCTTGATGATCTCAGGCTTTATAGCACATCGCAGAGCATGTGGCTGATGGGGATTTATCCAAAGGTCATCTGTGTGATGTGCACGCCAAGATAACATCAACTTCTGCAGAGCTTCTTGACATTAAGTCACCGATAATCATTAGTTGCGTGCTGGAAGTCAGAGCAGATACACAAGTTCATTAAACTAATCTTTTTTTAAATTTCATAAATTAAAAGGTTCTCCCTGGATAATGAGGAGAGATGTTCAATATCACTAAAAGTGTTCAATAAAAACCATCAGATTTACAGAATATGAATTAATTGAGACAACTGAGTAGGGGAGACCGGGGATAGTTGTAACATTTTTGACATTTCTGTCTGTAAATTGGAGCTCTTTTAAGGTAGTGGATTGAAAATGTAATGCAAAGTATTTACATGTCTCTGCTATTAAATAGTGCAGCTATTTTCTCTGCAGCACAATTACTCATTGCATGGTATGGTCTCAAACACAAAGAGTGAAATGTTACAATTAACCCCATAGTCTGGGTTAGTTGTAACATATCCTGGGGTGAAATGTAACACAATGAAATAAGGGTACTGACAAAACATTAACATGTAACCTTTTTTATTCAGCACATGAATGCACTTAGAGCCATTTATGTAGCTATGTGTGTGTGTGTGTGTGACAGAATGCAGAAATCTAGCTTTTGAACATATTCCAACCCCCCAAAAAAGACAAATGATGGAATTTTCTGGAACTGAATATTTCATTAATTTTGGTTGGTCTTCCTTGAGTTTGGCCTCATTGGCTCAGTGGGCATTATAACCTACAACTCTTGCAACAACTTTTGAACATAACAATGAAGCTAAAAAATGTAGTTGTGCACCAGCATCGCAATTCCATTACTTTTTATCATGGCTGACCTTGGTGTGGTTTGCAAAGTGCTTCAGAAAGACAAGGAAATCTGTTTCTTGCACCCATCCTGATTTATTTCCACTACCAATACTTCCTACTGGTCCATCTCTGACACAGTGGTCTGCATAATGTATGTGTGGGAACACAAACAGTGGTTGTGTTGCCAATGGCATTAACCTCATATACAAAGGCGACCAGTGAACCTCTCTCTGCTGATGTCGTTGCCCCAACTTGTTTAATATAAGTTAAAGTAATAGTGTGGTAAGTTGTAACATCTGCATTATTGTTACAACTAACCCAGACTGTTGCTGTTACAACTGACCCAGACTCCTATAGCCATGAACTAGCTAACATTACAGCCAACGGCTAAAACATTAGCACTAAAGACCTACACAGAATATATCCCCATAGGCATACAAATAACATAATTTAAGTTTGATGAGTTTAACTGCAAAGCAGATAATGCTATTAGAAATTGAAATAAAGTAGAAAAACTTACTTTTTGGCATACAAATTACTTTTTTTCGTGTTAAATTGTCTGTGTTTGACAAAATGTGCTGATTTTTCACATGTGATAGCAGAACTGAACTGGGCATGCACAGGATGAGTCACATCAATTGAAACTTAGTCCTGATTGGAGAAATTGGAAGTGTTACAACTGACCCACGTTACAACTATCCCCGGTCTCCCCTATGTGATATTAATCTGCATTGTTTAAAATACATTCATTCCAGGAACGATTGACTTTTATCTAAAAGGGCCAAATACAGTATAAACCCATCAATAATGAAATAACTGAAATAGTCACATAAGTTGTGGTCATAACCTGGTTAGTGGCTCTGGTCGCTCTTAGAGGGTGTTCTCCTCGTGGCTGCGTGCAGCAGGGCTGGGGATGGTCTGTACTGGCGGACGAGGGTTACTGGCCTGGTAGCCTGGCTGCCCCTGAGTGGATCCGGGGCAGGCGGGGGCTTGGGGTTCGGGGTGCCGTCTCCGTGATGGGGCTCTGGCTGGGCCTTGGGGGCTTCGGGTCCTCGCCGGTGTGTCGCCGAGGTTGTGGGCGGGGTGGGTGCACGGGGGCTCAGCCCTGGTGCAGGGGGCCTCTGGTGCATCGGCCTAACTGGGGGCTCTTCAACTGGCAGGAGGTTGTTCCATCCTTGCAGAAGTCCACTCTGCAGGTGGGGGAGAGACATAGGAGAGGTGGAGATTAAACCTAACCTGGGTGTCTGTTGTCTTGTGTAGTCTGGAGATGATTGAATGTTGGGGTGGGTATAGTTTCCTCTGCGGTGGGGTAGGGGTGGGCTTCCCCAGGTCCTGTGGGGCTTGGCAGTGCTGCTGCCGTGAGGCCCGGTCTGGATGGGCCTGGGCTCCCTTGCCTTGGTGGGTACCAGAGGACGGGGGTGCCTACTGCGGTCAGCCGGGAAGTTGGCCCCAAGGAGGGGCATCTTGCCCCTCCCTTTTCCTCCCCATCCCGGCTGCCTCCCTCTTCCCGCTCCACCACACCCACCCACACAGGTAGGGCCTTGGGGTGCGGGTGTGTCACCAGGGTGCAGGGAGGCATTCCCCCTCTCTCCCCTTCTGGCCACCTGTGCCTCAGTTTTATTCCACAACTTAGACATCCACATTATTCACACTCTCATAACACACACATACATATAGGGCCTTGAGGGTGACCACGTTAACGGCGCCCAGTGGACGGTCTGTGTTTTCAACCCTACCTCTGGCGCGGTGCCCACCTGTCAATTTTAAATCCATGTAGACATTGAGGGTTCTCGGGTTTTAACACCTGCTGCTCTCTGGCAGCAGCACCATGCCCTCCCTTGTTTTAAATGCACTTTAGAACAATACGCAGCAACACTACACATGAGCGGGAGGAGGGAGGTATGGGGTCTTCACACACCCCGTTCTCTACTAGCCATCGGGGCGGGGGCTGGGAGGAGGTGTTGGCTGTCCGATTGGCCTCCCTGCTGCTGCGTGGAGCCTGGGGCGGTCTGCTTGCCTCCACCCCGGGGAAAGGGTCACATCTCTTGGGTCTGGGTGCCGTTTCCCCTCTGGGGGCGAGGGTACCTGGACCCGGGGCATAGAGTATGTTTGGGGAGTATGATTGTGTCTACATGTCTATGTATGTCTGTCCCTACGTTGGGTGAGTGCTGAGTGTTTGTATATGTGTGCATGAGGGTGGGAAAGCATGTTTGTGTCTGTGTGTGCCTGTTTGTCTGTGTCTATATGTCAGGTCGGGTCTTAGACTCCACCTCCTGGGTACTCCCAGGCCCTCCAAGTGTGGAGGCCTATCTCCCCTCACCACACTCCCCTGCTGGTAACTGATGCCCTCAGGGGTTGGTGCATTGGTGGTTCTTGGTGTCCGGGCTGGGCGCCAGGTATGCACCAGCTCACTCCCGGTGGCTACTTGGCGGGGCCTGGTGCCTGTCCCTCGGTCAAGCCTCTTCCGGGGCAAAGGGGGCCTCGGCCTCTCGGCCTCGGGGCCTGCAACTCGGTTCACTCTGGCACAGCTGGCTGCCGGCAGAGCCGGGCGGGCACGCCGGTGCAGCCCCTCTGGCTTCTGCTCCGTGGCTACTGGGTGACCCCTCGTCTGGGGATCTCTCAGCCCTTCCCAGGAGGGTGGCACGGATGCCCTCCGGTGGTACTCCTTGGGCTCTCGCACTCTGGGGCCTCTGGATGTCTGGAGCCTGGATCTCCTCCATGCCTGCTTCATGCCCTGGGGACGGGGCTATGGGCCTCACACCCTCTAGCAGACCGTTACATGGGGAAACCTTTTGTATACAAGCGTTGATCCACACAGGTGTGCACACGGGTGTTCACTGTTCGAGACATAAACTACACCTTTCTTAGCTGCTACTTCAAAGCACATTGTGCGCTGTCTGTACACGTGCTGCACAACAACATTCAATATTTAGTATTTACTGCTGTTCACACTTAGCTAGATTAACGTGATGGTGTTGTGTTTAGTATGTTGCTTTGTTTTTTTTGTTTTTTTTTTGCTTGTCTTCTCTTCTTTTCTCTCAACAGGTGATCCAGGAGATTTTTTTCTTTGTCTTTGTAAGTGCCCTTTCTCACTGTCCCTTTTCCCTTCTGTTTTTCTTTTCCTTCCTCTCTTTCTTTCTCCCTTTCCTATCCCCCAGTCATGTCTGTCCCATCTGTAACAACTGAAAATAAAATAAATAATAACAACAAAGTTTGATCAAATGGACCAATACGGCAATGCCATGATGATCCATTTGGCAAAATAAATCCATTTGGTATCCTTGTTGGTCTTCAGACAACAATTCTGACGGCTTAAGAACCAAATGGGACAGGCAAAAAAAAAAAAAAAGAAAGAAAAAGTCACATAAGACATGACGCATTACTTTGGCCTAGCCTAGCATCACCTAAATGCTAATGCTGCACAACACTGTTGTTTGATAGCCAAATACTGCATTTTAATGCCAGAAAAAATCTAAAATAATAATAAATACTAATAGAAATCAACGAGATTATTATCTAAATGTCTTTGTTTTCAGTATCTCTGCTTTTACAAAACAATACAGTTGCTACACACTTACCTCAATAAATGCCAAGGACCCTGTGGTTCAGTTATAGCACAGTATGGCACTGCGAGCTAGCGGCTTCCTGTTATGATATGATGGCATTAGAGAATCTCCAGACTGCTTTCCTTTAGTAACACGTTGAAGTAGGTTATGATAACTGTGTCCTGCTGCTCTCTGCTGCCTGTAATGCTGTGGCATTGTTTTGACATTGTAAAGTGAAGTAAAATAAAGCAGCAGTGTAGGCATTCCTATAAAGTTGTCCTCTGTTCTCTAAGCCAGCTAACTGTGTGCTGCCAGTACCTTTCTGTCTTTATCATACCATACAGCTTTATTGCAACATCATTTTTTCCAGTAGTGGCTGTTAATGCTGGGTTTAGCATGTTTTTGGCATCAGTGATCAAAATATTGTAAGGTCTGAGAGTGGCCTCCTCTCTGCTCTGTACTCAGGCCTTGGAAAATCTGGCATGTGATGGGAGACTTTGTCCAATCGCCAGATGAGGTGATTGTTGTAAAGAGCGAAAAAGTACGTGTGAGAAAAAACACATGCATGAGGTTTGAATACCACGTTTTTACATGCATTTGAAACGCATTCATTTTCAAACATCTTCTAGATTTCTGCCTACTGAGCCTTTCAATTTTAAAATCTATTTTAAATATTTTAAATTACAAATACAGTGACTAAATGTCTAAAAGAAAATATAAAAATATATTTTGAATCAGCTGTAAATTTCTGTTAGCAACAAAGCTGTATCTATAGCTTTCTTGTCATGATGGCAGGAAAACATACCAAACAAAATACAAATAAACAGAAACAGATACAAGTTGCCTTTGCGTCATCAAGATGACACGCTTTTTGAAAGCAAACTTTTTTACATGTCATATAAAGAAATTTTCAGGCATAATTAATGAGACTAGGGTCATTGTGAACGCTAAGCCACTGTCACTGGACACTTGGATAGTTAAATAAACAAAGCCATTGTAAAAAGACAGAAATCCACCTGTGCTTGTCGTGCTGTGAGAATGTTTGCATTTGATTTCTGAAAACGGGGGATCGTGCAAGTTGCCTCAGGGAAGGGAAAAAAATCAAGGAAATCAGACTTATGAAAGTATTAAACATGAGATTATTAAACAAAAATTCCAGTGGCTTAAATTCTATTTATTTTCTTTCTGGCTGTATAAAATTACTGTACTCACTAATAATTGGCATTCATAAACACATTATTTTGGCTTTGATGTATGTACAATGAATAAGGCTGAAAAACTGTCGCCTGGCATCAAACCACCAGAGAGGCAATAAGGTAAGTATCACTGCCAAGAAAGCCGGTGTGTCTATTAAAGGGAGACAAACTACAAGTGTAGTACTAGCGGTCAAATTTGCTAAATGTAATGTTCTGTGAGGCAAACCAACAGAGAACAGAGATGTGTAGTTTATTATTCCTTACCAAGCCATTAAACTCTGGAGCTATTAAAGCATTTTAGGATAGGATATGTTTCTGAAGGTGGTTGACGTGCATATTGTAGTGAGTTTACAATATGAGGCACCTTCCCCACGGGGTGAGTGACATTTTTACACAAATTTTGTCAGTCCTTCAGAAATCCAAAAGTGTGCTCCCCTGCTTCACCCTGAGAGAGAAACCTGATGGTTGGAGGATGAGAAAACAGAGTAGGAGATGTGAAGGAGGGGGAGGGAGAGTCGAGGGGATCAAGGAGCAGTAAGGGTGAATGTGACTGTGCAGAAAGTGGCTTGGAAGAAAAGCAGCAACAAGACAGAGACGGAGGAAAATAACATAAAGATGAAATAAAGCATTAAATGGCTGTGAGGATATTTAGCGTCTCCTCCATGTAAAAGAAGGTGATGAAAACCTTTTGGCCTCTTCATCACAGTAAACGTTTATTCTGACACAATAGAATAACAAATACCTCTTTCACACCTTTCTTTCAAACACTGTCCTCCACAGAAGTATGCACAGCTGTCATGTTTGACGCTGTCAGGAAACATGTGCCACAGTCTGTAATGTAAATCAATGCACATGTGTGCAAAATTATTTCTGTGTGTACTCTGTGTAATGCCTGTAGAGCTTTATAAAAGTCCAGATGTTAACTGATGTATCTTGGATGTGCAGAAAACAGGGAAGAGATTAGAAATGTAGAGAAATCAGAGAAGTCGACTCTAATTATTATTTTTACATTTTCAGTGGGTCAAATAAAAATGTGGAATGTAGAGGAAACCAAAAATACATCAATAAGAGAGGGAAGATTAGACTTTAATTCATCAGGTGGAGGAGACAAGAGTATCTGAACCCTCTGCCTGAATATTAAAATAGAAAGAAACGCTCAAAAACATCTTACTTTACTGTTATTTGAGACGGGCTGAATCAAATACATTATTACACAAAACCCATATTTATTTTTCCCGTTACATTGCTTGTTATCCCTGATATGTGGCAAAGAATGACAAGGTAAGGTTACAATGCTTCTTCTTGTGTCATCAGTACGAGAGCTGGAAGAGAGACAGTTGTGTTTGTTTAATGGGCACATGGTCATTTTGGACTCTTAACGCTTCTTTTATAGAAAAAAAGAACCTGCCCACAAGGAGGAGCCAAATGTTTTATGGTCAGACGAGAGAAAGATTGGGATATTTGGCCACAATGACAAGCTGTATGTTTGAAGGAGTGAAGGTGAGACTTTAAACCTAAGAACACTGCCGAGCATGGTGGTGGTAGCATCACACTCTGGGGTTGTTTTGCTGCCAGCTGCAGTAGTGATGAAGGAGGACTCTACCTCTAAGTTCTTGAACTTCACATGAAATCAAAAGCTCGATGGTTAAAACAACACAACAGGACAATAATCCCAAACACATGTAAAAGCTGATTTTGGCTAACATTAAGCTTCTTGGATAGCCTCGCCAAAGCCCTGATCGCAAACCACTCAACATTTCTAACTAGGCTTAAAAGCCAGTTCTGCCAAGAAGAGTGGTCAAATATCCAACCAGAATTATTCCACAAGCTTGTTGGTGGCTACCAGAAACATCTGGTCACAGTGCAGTTTGCTTATGCACATTTAACCAAACATATTGGGAGGATGTGTCTGTTTGGACCTGTTTGTATATTTACTTTGTGTGTGGATGAGAGAAAATCCAAAATAAATTCAGTGTTTGAAAACACATAAATGACTGAAAATGCAAAAAAGCTGCTTTATAGATCACATACTGTACACATACATGTACTTGTACAATACTATTTATACACGGACACACAAAAGCACACTTAGTCACCATTATAAAGCCCACATGCTCACACACACACACACACACACACACACACACACACACACACACACACACACACACACACACAGTGCACACTCCTATCTGCTGCTGTAAACAACTCCTCAACCTTTTTCCAGTCTCAAATCCTCTGTGTGATTTACCTGCCCACATGGACGGCTTGCATGGAAGCATCATGAGGCCAGACACGCACAATTGCACACTTACTGTCTCTCTTTTCTCTTGCTCTCCACTGATCTCAGAGACGTGGAACAGAGAAAGAACGAGCGGCTGAGTGAAATGGACAGAGTAGACTTCTCCCTCCCACACACCTAGCTTTCTATAACAGTCTCCTCTGCTGTATCACTGCAAGCCTTTGTGGACCTCTTGTTCCCAGTGTGAATCATTAACTGGCTCTACAAGCCCAGACAGGCGAGTGAGAGGAGAAGAGAGCATTTCTCAAACACTCGGCTTAAAAGCAGAGAACTTCTCTTTTTTTTTTTGCTGCACTTCTCGCTCTCACTTTCCAACAAGTCATGCAAACACAATGAAATGTGCAGGGTGTGTGTTTTGGTGAAGTGGGGTAGTCGTCATGCTCGATCACAGTCTGCTCATGAGATACATTTACATTTACGTGGCCTTTTGTCGTGCTGCTTCCTCTGCTTTGTCTCTTATGAACGTTGAGCCAAAAGAGAAATATAACGCTGGGCAATTGAGAAGATGGAAATCAATAAGAGATACCACAGGTGAGTGTGTGTTCTCATGTATATATTTGTGTGTGTGTGTGTGTGTGTGTGTGTGTGTGTGTGGAGCATTGGAGCATTAGGGATTATCCTTTTACTGCTACTCTGCTTTAAAGCATCAGGCTCTGATTTCATTAAGCTTCTCCAGCCAGAGAGTCTCAGCGTACTGAGGAAAAGGCTGGATGGGTTTGTGATCTTCCTCGCTGCTCTCTGCACCACAGTGGAAACCTGACTTATTAATGGCACAGTCTGAGTCAAAGGACTGACAGCAGGGGTAACCACAAGGTGATTAGCACACACCAATTCAGGCATTATTCTCATCAAACATGCTTAGGATATATGGTAGTTTGAATAAATCCCTGAAATGGAAAACATTTAATGGGACGTCCATGCAAGTAAATGACAAAGTATTCAGCTCCATACGGTCAGTGTGCTGAGCTGCATGTTGGGAGTCATGGTCAAAACCATAAATTATGCATTTGCTGTATGTTACAGTGAGCCACTTATTCAGAGAGTGGAAATCCTGGCAGGGAGGTTGTTCCATCCTTGCAGAAGTCCACTCTCAGGTGGGGAAAGACACAGGAGAGGTGGAGAATAAACCTAACCTGTGTCTGTTTGTGTAGTCTGGAGATGATTGAATGTTGGGGTGGGTATAGTTTCTCTCGGTGGGGTGGGGTGGGCTTCCCCAGGTCCTGTGGGGCTAAGCGGTGCTGCTGCCATAGGCCCCGGTCTGGATGGGCCTGGGCTCCCTTGCCTTGGTGGGTACTAGAGGACGGGGTTCTACTGGGGTCAGGGGAATTGGCCCTAGGAGGGCATTTGCCCTTTGTCCTCCCCATCCCGGCTGCCTCCCTCTTCCATCCTCACCCACCCACCCACACAGGTAGGGCCTTGGGGTGCGGGTGTGTCACCAGGGTGCAGGGAGGCATTCCCCCTCTGTCCCCTTCTGGCCTCCTGCGCCTCAATTTTATTTCACAACTCAGACATCCCATTATTCACCTCTCCACACACACACACACACACACACATATATATATATCCTGAGCTTAAGAACCAAATGGGACAGGCAAAAAAAAAAAAAAAAAAAATGCAGCATGTGATATTTGACTGTTCTTCTATCCACTGATGGCCTCTAATAATCTGGTAACGCTAAACGTAGACAGGAATTCTGAGCAAGAATTGGTAACTTGGCTGTTTGTACTTTTAAATCATCAGTTTTTAAAAATCATCCTGCTGGTAGTACTGCATGTGCAAAGAGCCACACACTGGATTTAAAAATATGTGCATGTGAGTGACCATCACTGCATATTTTTTGATTTGTCGTTTGACCTGGATCCTTCACCTCCCAAACTGATGATCCAAAGGCTCTGCTATGTTTGACCCTGGCATGGCTCATAGTGTCATCGACTCACTTATTTTGTCTTTTAACAATCAATGTAAATCTATTTTAGATACAGTGGCACCTCTGAAACAAAGTGTTGTCCATTCTTCAAATTTCTGTCCCTGAATAAATGAAAATAATCGAAATTTTAGGCGATATTGTTGCAAGTTAGAACGTTTATGGAAGGCTTCCAAGCTTGAGGTTCATCGGGTTCATCTCAAGGAATCAATGTTCTCACTTAACAACATGATAAAAAATGCCAGAACTGAATATTTAGCAAATGTTATAGCTTCAAAAAAGAACAATCCCAAAGTGTTGTTTGATACAATTAAGAATATTGTCTGATATTCCTCGTGTACCACCCATATGGAAAAGAAATAGTAAAAACTTATAAAAGACTTGCATAAGATGTGGCCTACTTCATATAGTGAATCATATAAGGCTTATATGATTTACTCATGAAAGTGGCCACTTTCTCATTACTTTCAATTTTTTTTTTTAGAAAGTATCCAAAACATACAAGTTTCTACTAAATCTGATTGTAATGGATTTTTGAACTGTGCAGAAAACAGGGAAGAGATTAGAAATGTAGTCGACTCTAATTATTATTTTTACATTTCCAGTGGGTCAAATAAAAATGTGGAATGTAGAGGAAACCAAAAATACATCAATAAGAGAGGGAAGATTAGACTTTAATTCATCAGGTGGAGGAGACAAGAGTATCTGAACCCTCTGCCTGAATATTAAAATAGAAAGAAACGCTCAAAAAATCTTACTTTTGGATTTTTGAACTATTTTGTAAATAAGGTCGCTGCCATCAGGTCTAATATTTCTCCATCATCCTCAGCATCACGCTGACACTTTGCTTACTTCTCATACCTGGACCTCTTTTGCTCCTGTTACCTTACAGGACATCAGTGCTCTGCTTGGGCATATGAAACTGACCTTCATGTACTTTCTCCTTCATTTTGCATTAGTGTGTTTGACTCTATTGGTATTGTGGAAATAATTAATACTTCTCTTTATACTGAAAAAACCACTGAAAACTCCAATCATCTCTCCTGATTGGCAGAAAACTGAAACCACTATTTCTGAATTCCTTCACAGAGAAGCCAAAAGAAGTGAAGAACTAATTACAATGCAGGACTGTCTGAGGCACACTTATCCTTACTGGTAAATTATACTGGGCTTTTACAAAAGCTGGGAAAACTGAGTAAATACTGCTCTGCTGATGATTTCCATCCAATCTCTCAAACTGAGCTGGTTCATACACTGAGACACAGGAAAGTGAAAAAAACCAATATTATCCTTCATGCTTAGTTAACGTTGTATAGAAATCTCACCAGTGGCAAAAAGGGTTTATCATTATTTGCCATATTTCAGATATAAATATGAATATGTGGCAGAGTTTCATCCATCCATCCATCCATTCGCTTCGCTAATCCTTTCCAGGGTCGCGGGGGCCCTGGAGCCTATCCCAGCTGTCATAGGGCGAGGAGGGGTACACCCTGGACAGGTCGCCAGTCTGTCGAGGGCCAACACACAGGGACAGACAACCATTCACGCTCACATTCACTCACACATTCACACCTAGTGACAATTTGGATTATCCAATTAACCTATCCCCTCAAACTGCATGTCTTTGGACGGTGGGAGGAAGCCGGAGTTAAACACGGGAGAACATGCAAACTCCACAGAAAGACCCCGGCCTGATGGTGGAATTGAACTCAGGACCTTCTTGCTGTGCGGCAACAGTGCTAACCACCGTGCCACCATGCTGCCCTGTGGCAGAGTTTATGAAACTGTAATAGAGTTTGTCCACATAGAGAAACAATAATTTTATCAATAAATTTAGTTAACAAGTGGTTCCCGTATGAGTCATTCTTAATATTAAGGGCAGAAAATCATTCAAGCTATTACAGTTTGTGGCAGAGTTTATGAAACTGTAATAGCTTGAATGATTTTCTGCCCTTAATATTAAGAATGACTCATACGGGAACCACTTGTTAACTAAATTTATTGATAAAATTATTGTTTCTCTATGTGGATGGACTTCAAAGGCTGTGTGAAGTTTTTAAACTTTTTAAAAATTTATTACCATCAATGCAAAATAGATATTATATTAAATTCAGTTATCACAATAAAAGCAAATAGTATTTTTATATTTTAAATTTGTGCACACAGTTTGGTATACAGCGCTGTCACAAACCATTTCCCTCCTTGCTGATTTCTTTTTTTCAGTATTTTTTTAGTCGTATCACCGATTCAGATCAAAACTAACTCATGTAAATATGAAATGCAGTTGCTGAAATATAATTTTATTTATTAGAATCTACCTTGGGTCAGTGTTCATGGTTCAACAATGAGGAAGACAGTGGGCTAAAATGGCATCCTTGTGAGAGTCCCAAGGCAAAAACCACTGCTGACCAAAAAGAGCACAAAGACTCATCTGACATGTGCAAAAAAACAAACATCTTAATGATCCCTAAGACTTTTGGCAAAATATTCAGTGGACTAAGAAGACAAAAGATGAAGTTTTTGGAAGGTTTGTTTCCTGCTTCATCTGGCATAAAACTAATGCAGGAGTTCAGAAAAAGAACACCGCACCAACAGTCAGACACGGCAGTGGTAGTGTGATGGTTCACAACCCGGGTGGCCATGACATTTGTTCTCTCAAGTGCACTCAAGATATGAAGCAGAACAATGACCGTAACTCACCAGCAAGTCCACCCTGAATGCAAGCCCCAGGGTGGCCTACAACGTAGCTTGCCATCACCAGTGTGTGAATGTGTGTGTGAATGGGTGGATGTCTGGATATGTAAAGCGCTTTGGGGTCCTTAGGGACTAGTAAAGCGCTATATAAATACAGGCTATTTACCAAAAACCAAAATCTGTCATGTTGAGGCTGTGTGCAGGCAGGAGAGGTGGACCCAAAGTGCAGACTCTGGAGACAAAATGTGAACTCAAAAAACAGCTTTAATGCTGAACTCAAAGTAACAAACAATAAATACAAAGAATAAACTCAGGCAGGCAGAACACACGGCATGAATGAGGGTAGATCACGACACGGACAGATGAAAACACAGGGCTTAAATACACAAAGGGAGCAATCAGTGAATGAGAGACAGGAGGGAAACACAGCAGGGACAAATCAGGCCTAACGAGACAGGGGAAGCAGAACCAGGCACATTAACATAACATTAATATTAATCCTTCGGGATTAATAAAGTATTCTGATTCTGATTCTGATAAGACATGGACATTCAAAGTAAAACAGGAAACATAACACAGAGACGCGGACTTGACGAGGGGAGACAGCAACTATGGATCACAGACAGAAAACCACAAGACTAAAACTGTAACAAAACCCACACAAAGAACCTACACTTAAAATAATCCAATAACCCATAAGACGAAGAAAGCTAGAATATAAAGAAATAAACACAAAACATTGGGTCGACGACCCAGGCACCCTAACAAAATGATGGTTTTAGAGTGGTCCAATAAATGCCTAGACTTCAATCTGATTGAAATTCTTTGGTATGATGTTAAACAGGCCGTTTGTGCTCTTAAAGCAATTCTGCAAAGAAGATTTGACCAAAATTCCTCCACAGCAATGTGAAAAGCTCGTTGCCAGTTATCACAAAACACTGATTTGAGTTCTTATTGCCAAGCTTGGCTCGACCAGTTATCAGTTTTAAACAGACTGATTCATATAAAGCATTTTTGTACTCAGTCACTCAAAGTGCTTTATTCAACATGCCTCATTCACAGATTCAGGTTGATGTTTTCTGTCTGACATTCGCCCTCCAATGAAAACATCAGAGAGCAACGTAAGGTTCAGTATCTTTGTCCAAGGATACGATACCATGCAGACTGGAGCAGCCAGGAATCAAACCACCAACCTGTCAGTTAGCACATGACCTGCTCCACCTATTATTATTTTGATTGCTGACAATTCTTTTTTGTTGTCACACAGGGTCGGGAATGTTTGGATCACCATTTTGCCTTCTTAATGAAATAAAAATTACAATTTAAAAACTTTATATTTTCTTTACCTGGGTTATCAATATCTAACATTGAAGTGGATGATCTGAAACATGTAAGTGTGACAAATATGCAGAGAATAGGAAATCAGGAACACAGCACTGTATATGCTGATAAATATGTAGGAGCAGTTTTTTTTAAAACTTTTGTTCTTTCGCTGTATTTGTGGTTTAGTTTGTTATTTTTGCCTCATTTTAGACATTTATTGAATGTAGACAGCTTATCATGATGAGTGACAAATGTTGGGGCAGAAGCTTGGCCATCTGAGTGGGAGGAGGGCAGGATTATATATAGTATAGACATGTATATGTATATATGTATATAATTCCCTCTTCAAAGTGAAAAGTTGTGAATCACACGCTGAAAGGAACTCCGCTGGCAGTTGAACATGGCTTTCAGCCAGCTTGTTTATTTCTTCATGTAATATCCAGAGAGAAAAATAAAAAGTCCACTGATTAAACTAGAGCAACATGATGCATTATTTTGGATTTGCATCTTTTGATTGTCTATGTGAACTGTATTTCAGAGGGTCGTAAACTGCAGATGTAAACCAGAAGGTTACAAATGAGCCAATTACTGCATTCTGTAAAATTGAAGATATTGTTTACTTTGGAAAAGGAACAAGACCTTGTTTGTTTTGTAAATAAGGATGAAAGGAATAGAAATGACAGAAATTTGTTGAAAAAATACCAGGGCTTCATTAAAAGTTGTTAAAATTCTCTTTTTCCTCTTCTTCTTTTCTTGCTTTTCTTTCTTTCTGACACTCGTTGTGAACAGTAGGTTCTCTGTTGAACCATCGAGTTTGCCTGTGGCTCCGAGTTGCCTTGTTTGGAGTCTTGTGGCAGAACAGCTGCCTCCCTAGAATAGCTCTGCCCATCCATATGTTGATGCACTGTGCAGCATTTTTGTACCATTCAACAGTGAACAATAATCATAGGTTAATTATAATTAAATATGCCCTCGTCTTGATGTGTGCACAGTGTAACTTGAGTAAATGAGAACAAAAGCAGTGAATGAAAGGAAACCTGGAAAGACTGATTAAAGGAGCGTGAGCGACCTCGTGTACATTTTGCCTCTAAGGAATTCGAGTGGACTGTTTTATCACTCGAGCTCTTCTTCTCACACATGCATGCACAGCCTTTTTCCTCATAAAACTTTGCAGGCGTTGAACATTGTTTCCTCGATGAGTTCCAGTGCCAGAGTTTGAAAGAACACACTTCAAACAGGCAAAATTACACGTATTGTTCCCATGCTCAAAAGCTGCTGTCATGCATACAAACAGAGATGCACAATGTCAAATGGTGACAGGTGATGTGCATCAGGTTATGCAAATAATAGGTCTACACATCTGAACTCTTGGTCAGGACCCTGATCTATGATGCTGGAGTCAACTTAGGACAAAGAACGAACACTTCACAAAGGCACTCAAAGAAAACCCTAATACAGCTGCTATAGGCAATACTCGGATCAATCGTTTCCACTCTCCTGTTTCCTGTCAAGGCTTTCTGTTTGGACCATTAATCGCAATCAATTTTAAAACAGGACTATATGTAAGGTATGATGTATTATTGATGGCTGGACCTCAAAACAAACATTTCACTCAAGCAGAAACCCACTGAGCTGAATGAGTTTTTGAATTATATTGATTGTTGTTCAAATTGGTGTTGAAGCTGCAGCTGATCGTAGTGTTTGGCTGAAAGGGCGACAGAGTCACATAGAAAGGTGAGAGATGACTGAGTGGAAGACATCTTCATTTTTTACCACCTTCTACCTTTGACTTGTCTTGTTATTCTGTTTGCGGCGGACGTGTCTGCCTCTGCCCGTTCCACTCTGCTCTTCTTAGATTAACTAGTGTTGCAGTTTCAGCTCAGAGCTCGAGTAATGAGTGTATTGATGAGGACACGTGTGCATGTCCTTTTACTGGTGAACACACGCAAACACACTCTGAAGTCTCAAGGCCTCAGAAACTCACAAAATGATCTGGTCTCATCAGAAATTTAGTGAATGCTGACTGAAACGTCCCACAAATCTCAAATCCACGGCACAAACACAAGGTGTGCTCGGAAATATTGTGTGAGACCTGATTCAAAGGTAGTTGTCCCCCTTAACGTCGTCATCTTGTGCACCTCTGTAAGCCTTTTTCACCACTTTCATGTGAACATCTGCTGTTAAACCACCAACCTCACAGAGAACAAACATCAAATTCTTTGTCTAACAGACGAAACTTTTATGTTGACAATCAACTCTGTCGAGATTTGCTGTATCTCTGACTACAGTCCAGACATCAGTCTTGATTTCTTCACGGCTCAGGGAAGTGTAGGAATAATGGGATGTGACCAAGAGCAAGGTCCTTGATTCCTTCAACAATCGCACATTCCCCACAGTCAGGCTGTCAGTGCTTAAAGGAGGCAGACTTCAATCATGTATGTGTTTTGCTTTTTTGATGGGCACGTTTGCACAAAGCTTAGCTTTAAAACTGTAAATTTTATGTAAATTTCAGTTTAGTTTATAACTTTAGAAACTTGTTTCTTACTGGGTTTTGCTGATACTGGTGCGTAATAATCAGCAGGTTGATAAGCAGCACTGTCCCAGGTATAATGTGAACCCTGAACAGTCGATAACATTATGGGAAGCACTCTCTCATACCGGGAGAGTGGATCTCGTCAAAGAGAGAGGCTATTAAGGTCACATTTCCTGTTGATCTTATCAAAGCATAAAAACAAAGGAACTATATTTTCACAACTCAGGGCACGTTATACCACAAAGCAAAGTGAAATAATAATGGCGACAAAACACACTGACTGCTTGTTAACCTTTATATTCCAATTCAATTCAGTTTTATTTATACAGCTCCAAATCACAACAACAGTCGCCTCAGCGTGACCCTATAATCATTTCAGTGTTTTACTGTGTAAACGTTTTTGGCAGACCCTCATTTTTCGTATTTGGTTTCTGTTAAGCGCTGTTAACTTTAAATTAGCTGTAGTCATAATTAAGGCATCTAAATTATTTTAGTTTTAGTTGATCATATGTACCAAATATCATTGTCGTAGCAGACGAAACCTAAAACTGACTAAATATAAAGTGTAAAAGATTGTTATGTTTTTACCAGTGAGAGTTGCTCCACATAGCAAAGTGTCTTATTTTTCTATACAGTGCAATAAGTGTCATCATCTTTTTTTATTCTCATGCATTAGTTTTTATTTAGTTATCGTCTTGTTCTTAGGATGGAAGGAAAACAGTGAAAAAGGCTGTTGTTGTTGTATTATTATAATGTGTTCTGAATAAAAGCTACATTATAATATATAGAATTAGACTGAAAGTCAATGTTGACAGGTCATATGGAGCGATAATCCAAATTCAAATTGTCATCAGTACATACAGATTATTCTGGTTGGGATATGTTACCTTCTATAGCATCGAAAGTAAAAATTATGATACTGCTGTAGATCATGGTTGGGGCTGCATTTCAAAGGTGTTGGAGATCTTGTCAGAACTGGTAGAATTAGGAAGCCAGAAAAATACCAGCCAGATGTTAAACTATGATGTAACGCCATCTGGAAAGTGTCTGATTAGCAATGGCTTAATTTCTCAGCATGACAGTGATCCCGGACACACTGCCACTGCAGTAAATGTACACCTGAATAGTCCCAACATCCAGAGAAAAACACCGAATGTTCTTCAAGAAGACTGGAGAACTGTTTTAGAAGACTCTTAAATAAATGACAAGTACTCTTACTTAAGTTAAGGGGAAGGTGGTCATGCCAAATATTGACTTTCAAGCTTGTTAGAAGCGTACAAACTGCATTCCAATGTTTCAAATTTCCAACAAATCATTGCACCAATGTCCTGTTTTCCCAACAAAAGATGAAGAAATGAAGAGTGGCTAAGAGAGTTTTGAACAGTGTGCTGATCCCTGCAGCCGTGTGTTGGTGTGAAGCTCAGACTGAATCCAAAAATAGTACTGGGAGAACTTTCACAACTGGAGAGTTTTTACACAACATATATATGACACAGATAGAAACTTCAATAATATCACACAATATGGCACTGTAGACATTTTACCTTGTTATTGACACTTTACACTGGTCAAATAAACAGTTTACAATGTTGCTGTTTTTCTCTTCTGTTAGTGTGGCTTAACTTTCTGGCTAAGTCTAATCAGGAAGCCAGAAAATTACCAGCCAGATATTCATTCTATTTATTTATTGTTATCTGGAAAGTTCTGATTAGAAAGCCGGACTGAATTTCAGTGATCTTTGTATAATGCCACTGCAGTAAAGGTCACTGTTTCAAACCAGAGGGACACACTTGAAGATCTTCTTCAAGAAGACTGGAGAAAAGGTTCAAAAACACCTCAAAAGCTAAAGTGGAATTATAGAATAATGACAGTAGCACTAACTGCGACTCATCACTTTCATGATGATGCTGATGGTCTGTCTGATGACTCACGATGTTTTAAATTTCCAACAAATCACAGATGATGCACCAATGTCCTGTTTTATCAAATCAAATGAAGAAGTGTTAGAAACAGGCTTTTCAGTCACAGCAAAATACTGAATTTTGTGCATCCTGTTAGAGCAAACGGGACAGAGAGGGGCAGCAGCAGAGTACCAAACTAATAAGGCTGTCAGTAATAATAACATACACGTAGCTGTCACAGTGAGCCAGACTGCAGGCCAGCTACACTTAATGCATTTGCATCCAAATGAGTGAGACCTACAGTAAGATGCTGGGGCCTGTGATATTGACACATTAACACTGGTCAAATAAACAGTGGACGCAATGTTGCTGTTGGAGGCGCTCAATAACCCAAACTCGTCTGAGTCCTCACCTTCTACCAGAACCTTCTCAGCACTCTTCCCCTTTTCTCCTCTCTGTCATGGAGACTGATTTCACTTGTCTATATTTCCTCACCCTTCCAAATCCAGGCACAGTTAGGTTAAAATATGACTTCTCAAGTTGAGTTATAACATGCTGACATGTTTAGAGGGGACACTCTGATTAACAATGAGGGCAGCTAATGCTCACACACCATGCTGCCCAGATTAAACAGAGAAAAGTGCAAACACATGACTGGAAAGACAGCGGCACGCACTGCAGCCACAGGCAAACATGATGATGCTGATGAGCTGTCATGACAGAGGAATGTTTATCTTTGTTGTGTTCACACCATATGTCTGCTTATTAGATTAGAGATAAGCTCGCAGTGTCATGGACCTGCAACCCATCCAGATGTGATAGGATCTAGCCCCTCCACCGCCACAGTTGGATAAGCAGTTAAGAAATGCATGGTTGGTGGTATGATTTTAATGATAATCAAAAGCTGAAAAGGTATGGGTGAATATGTACTTCTCACCTTACTATTAACTTTAAAAGCTGCATAATAAATTGCATTTGCATCCAAATGAGTGAGACCTCAGGTCTGCAGTAAGATGCTGGGGCCTGTGGTCCAAGCTTCTCCAAAATTTTGTCTGCACCATTAAAGCACAAATGCACACAATAAATCAAGTATAATATTATAATCAGAATTTATCAGAATGCAATGATTTGTCTTCCTTCTCTCACCCCAACCGGTCGCAGCAGATGGCCCCGCCCCTCCCTGAGCCTGGTTCTGCCAGAGGTTTCTTCCTGTTAAGGAGTTTTTCCTCACCACTGTCGCCAAAGTGCTTGCTCATAGGGGGTCATATGATTGTTGGGTTTTTCTCTGTATGTATTTTTGTAGGGTCTACCTTACAATATAAAGCACCTTGAGGTGACTGTTGTTGTGATTTGGTGCTATATAAATAAAATTGAATCTGTATTTTATTTATAATAAAACATAGAAAACATATCACTTATTTAAACAAAGGAAATGTGCCATTTTAAGAAAAAAAAAGGTCATTTTGAACTTTCTTGTCTGATATAACATTCTAGCTGCTTCTTTGTTGTATTTATGTCTCGTTATGCCTGAAATGTTTTCTGCAGGTGAAAGGTCAGGACCAGAGTCAAGCCACTTCAGTGCAGTATGATGATTAGCATGGTGTTGCTGAAACATGCATAAAGACCTGATGTATGTGTTGCTGTATAGCCTGTGTATACCTTCCAGTATTGATGTTGCTTTGCCAGATGTACAAACTGCCAGTTCTGTAGGCACCTCCATACAATCAGATGTACAGGTTTCTGAGACCTGATAACTAAACAGATGATCTCTCTCCTCTTTAATCCAGAGGACATGGAATCCATACTTTCCAAAACTAATTTCAGATTGTGATTTGTCTGACTGCAGAACAGTTTCCACTTTGCCTCAGTCCATTTTAAATGAGCTTTGGCCCAGAAGAGACAGCGGCATCTGGATCATTTTCACAAATGGCTTCTTCTTCTTTGCATGACAGAGCTTTAACCTGCATCTGTGGATGGCATGGTGAACTGCGTTCACAGACAGTGACTCCTGAATGTGTCCCTGAGCCCGTAAAGTGATTTCCATGAGAGAATCATGCCTGTTTGTAATGCAGTGCCACATTATACCCAATCGTGTTGCTGAACTTTCAGTGAACCTCATTAGTTTTAAAATGTTCTTCACCTAACTGTGTTTCTGATAACAAACATGAGTCATGTGGGTACTCTTAAATGCACAGCCCAAACTAAATGTAACAGGATTGTAACCAAGCAAATAGAACTCAGTAAAATATGGTCTTCCCTGGTGCACTTTATTGAACAGTTCTTGAATATACTGAAGATTTTGTTGTTACAAAGGAGAAGAACTGAGTAGGAAAGCATCTATCCTTTGCTAGATTTTTCAACTTGTAAGTACCTCCTAATTTGCAAAAAAAGCATATATTGTAAAAGCTGGAACCTACTACCTCCCTCCCTCAAAGCCAACCCCTGTTTCATAGGTTATCAGCCTGTTAAATCGCTGTTATCAGTTACTGTCGCTGTCATAATATCAGTAAGCAGCCCTCTCCTTATGCTCCCTGGGTATCCTGAGCAGGCTGCTATTTTATGGTGGTGGTACTGTGTTGCTGAACCAAAATTAAGAGCTCACTTCAAGTTTTTTCCACTTTAAAAGGGCAAAAAATTCCCCTGGATCTGGAGGCGTCTCTAGTGGCAGTGGCATAAATCATCAGATGACCTTCTTGAGGAAAACTTTCGGCCTTTTTTTATTTCAGTTAGACATGCTTCTTTTAGGGTTGTGTTCCGTCTGACCCTGTTCCCCGAGCACCAGCAACACCTCCAGTAAGCTAATAGGTAACCAGAGAGGAATGTGATTTAGCAGCTGTTTGCACACATGTCATATCCTGGCTGCGCAGTACGCCCGACTCACAGGCACCACTTAAACACAGCTTTATTGCTGGTGTGCAGGTGTTTCAAAATGACACTAAACTAAACTGGAATTCTGGAACATAAACATACAGAGAAACACACGGGGAGATACACAGCATGAATGAGGGAGAACACGACACTGAGCTGAGGGAACCAGAGGCTTAAATACACAATACAGTGACGAGGACACAGGAAACACACGGGGAACACAGCTGAGACAAATGAACATAACGAGACAGAGGAAGCAAAACTAAACACACTGAACATGAACAGCAAGACTGTCAAAATAAAACAGGAACATAAAGACACAAACTCACAACATGATACAGGAACATGCAACAGAAAAAAAAGAAGGGAAAAAGAGGGCGAGGGAGTGCAGGAGAGAGACATGACGGGCTGGGGAAACATGGGAATGAACACAAGGAAAGGAAACAAGACACAAAGACCCACACAAACTCAGACACACAGAGAGGGACACAGGGGACAAAGACACAAGGGGAACCTAAATGTATAAGAAACTAACATGGAAGAAACTCAGGACTAACTACATGAGCCTTAAATAATTGGAGATTTTTTAATCAGAAACTAAATGTAACAGGATTGTAACCAAGGATTGTATGTTTATCGGAATTTCAGGAGCGGGATCACGCCTCCAAACACGCTCCTTCCAGTTCTCATCTATACAGGTTCCCCCAGTTCTACAAGCTGTTCATTCTCGTTTACGTGCTCCACCCTACCTCCCCTTTAACTTCTTCACTTCTATTTCGTACATGAGGATCTGCCAGGCCCGGGAGCTGCCACCAGTCCCCTTCGAGGCCTTCCCCAAACCGCAGCTCAATTTATGTCCAAGCCATTCACCTTTACCACTAAAACTCTGTCAAACCTAAAATGAGGACATGGGCCCAGCGAGTGAATAAACATAAAAAAAAATGTCACCAAAGCACTAGAAACTCAAAATGCTGCATCAAAAGGACCCAGAACCATGACAGCAGCTGTTTGTCAAAGAAACCTCTTCTACTTTTCTCCTTCTTCGGGTTATTTCACTTTAACTAGACTCTCAGTTCATGGTGCTTGAGTCACAGTGTCAAACAAAATTATTTATATACAATATTTTAAAATGAACACTTTATTTCCAGTAGTTGTTTAAAAAGTTGTCTGCTTTTTGTAGATACAACACTGGTTTGTTCCCTGAGTTGCCTTTAGGTGTCTAAATGAAAACAATGGAAGACCTTCAGAAAACTGTGAGAACTGTTATAAAATGGTAAATGGCCTGTATTTATACAGCGCTTTACTAGTCCCTAAGGACCCCAAAGCACTTTACATATCCAGACATCCACCCATTCACACACTGGTGATGGCAAGCTACATAGTAGCCACAGCCACCCTGGGGCGCACTGACAGAGGCGAGGCTGCCGGACACTGGCGCCACCGGGCCCTCTGACCACCACCAGTAGGCAACGGGTGAAGTGTCTTGCCCAAGGACACAACGACAGAGACTGTCCAAGCTGGGGCTCGAACCGGCAACCTTCCGATTACAAGGCGAACTCCCAACTCTTGAGCCACGATCGCCCAACTGTTGCTCATGATCACTAAAGTCTGACTCCCTGATAGAGAGAAACTAAGGGTGGCCCAAGACTTTTGGACAGTGTTATGTTTATTGAGTCTATTCTGTATAGTTTAGCTTGATATGAATTCATTTGACATCCATATTTTTTCTTCCACTTTTTAAAATCATGAATGTGAATAGTAACAACATAATGACATCAGAGATATGCTGATTGGTGCATGACAACTATGCCCACGCTGTCGAGTATGACGTCCTCAGAATATATAATATGTAATGGTGTTACAGGCTGAAGCAAGAGACAAGAAAAGTAACTTTTGCATGAGCATCCGATCCCTGCAGCCATGTGTGGATTTATTTTCAGGGATGTGTAAATCCGTACACCACTGCCAAAGTTTAAAATCCGTTCAAGAGTCACGCTGACCTCAGAAATGAAGCAAGAAACTAGCAAGAAGCCCATGTTTTCTATTATTTTTTATGTGTGTGTGTGTGTGTGTGTGTGCATTGAAGTTTACTTGAACGGAAAGAACAAAATCATTTTACTCACAATTTCACAGCTTAAAAGTAAAACCTCACATTAGTGCTGCTTAATACTCCTCATGTAGCAACTTCATAATACTGATGAACACAGAAAGAATCTAATGTGTGGGAACGTTAACTAAAAGGCACGACATGAGTTGTGAAACCAACTAACTCCATCTCTCAAGAGAATCAATATCTATTTAATTAACATAATTAATTAGCCAGGTAATCACCTGGATAGATTAGGTTCTTCTTCTTCTTGCCAGAGATGCTATCACTGTATTAAGAGCTCTGTTTTGATCCCAAGGCACGATACTGTGTATTGTGTTTCCTGTAACAAGATATAAGAGGGAAGAATACCCAAGTAAGAACTCGAGAGTGTAATGAGAGTCACTGTGTTTCCAACCATCCAGATACTGTTTCTTTGGTTACTCTTTAGAAAGGAAACTTCAGGGATGAACTCACGGTACAGGGGTGGAAAAACACCGCTGGCAACCTTTGACCAAAGCTCTGATGAAACAGGCTACACCTCGGTAACTTCTCTCAAATAACTCTTGCACACTTATGTGGCAATTATTTATTTTGCAGGTTACACCGTCATCGAGGACATAAAAAATAGACTCCCCCGGTGCTTTTACTTGATTTGTTATCATCTCTAGAATCTGGAATGTAGCAGTGTGAATATATGAGCCAAGATTTGAGGAACAGGTCAAAAGTAATTTCTAAGCTTTGCCTTTTTTAGCTGAGAAATGGCTCCAGAATGAGATCATTCATCTCGCTGGGCCAAGAACAGCAACATCTCTGCATTTTTACATCTCCTCTTTTGGGTGATGGCAGCTTCTTGCATCTTTGGGTTCTTACAATATGCAGAAGCAAAGCTTTCAGCCAGCAGCTGAGACACAGATTGAGTGTTGAGTGTTTTTCCAGTGGTTGCTTGATAGTTTTGGAGCAGTCTTTTTAAAGATAGCTTCCCTGTGAAAAGAAGGGAAGAAAAGATGAGGGTGGAGGTTTCCGATGGGTTGCTTATTTTAAATCCTCAGGCTCTCACCTTGGCGGGGGTATGTTATCAGTGCTGATTACGCAAAAACTACTACTACCAAAATTCATTCAGAAGTTGGCAGAGTAACAAAGTGCCCTTTCAACTTTGCTTAGTGGTTGTAATTGAAATAAGCCCCTCAGAGGGCCCTGCAGTTAACCTGAATATTAACTACTTGACCTACCATATTATTCCTCCCATATAGAAGCTGACTTTAATTACTTAAAAGTAAATTAGTGATGTGGGCTGGATCCGGAAGAAGACAGAGCAAACTGGAATCTTTGAATGGATGTGACCGAAGCGGGATGAAAAGAAGAAATTTAAATGAATGTCAGGGATGGACACACAGCGAAAACAGAGACAGCGGTGAGCTTTGCCTACCACGCAGTCCGCTGTATAGGATTTTCTTTTATGCTGAATAGGATTTTGAAGTCCGTAGGGAACCTTGTTGATAAGCTATAAACCTGTTTTGAATATAAATGATTTCACCCCGAGAAGCGAACACAACGCTGGCTCATTTCGAGTGATTTCACCCACAGGAGGCTGTGCAGGTCTGAATATTTTTACATTAGGAATATGCGTTTGAATTCTGCAAATCAGCCATCACTTATTATTAATGAGGCTGAAGTTAGTAACGATTTCAGTATTAATGATGAGTCCAGCTTTATCTAATTTAAAGACAACAATGACCAAACCCTTAAATCAGGGATTTCATTTTTTCTTTCAAGCACTCGGACTATGAAACACAGCTCTTCTCCACCCACTCTGTGTGTGTGTGTTTAATATATAAACACTACACAGGCAAGAATTACACAAACAAACATGCAAGTGAATATAGTTATATGTAATTTTAATGTTGTTGATACACTTTGGTTTTTATGCCAAAAATGATGTCGTCTGTCAGTTGTGCTCTGGTATGTTTTGACGTTCTCTGATAAAACACTGTGTGAAATAAATATGGTATTGCTGCTCTCTAATATCAAAATTAAAGACCAACACTGCTAAATGCCTCTAAGAATAAAATCACATGTTTTCTTGTTCTGGGTCGGACTGCAGTAGTCTTACAAGCTGCAAACCACACGTGGTGCAATGTCAGAGCTAATAAGGTCAATGGGCCTAAACGCTGTTAAAGAGTGTTCTGCTGTTGCTGTGATTCCTCATGTCTCCATCTTCAAATATACACGAGCTTGCTTGTTATTTTTTCTTTGTTGTGGTTTCTTCCCTTTTTGCCTGAGAGTGTACAAGACAAGTGCAAACCAAAGGATTTGTTTCTGCTCTTAAAATTTGGTCCACAGTGACAGTTTCAGGCAAAACATGGTGGATCAAACGCTGCGTATATGTTTAATTCATAGGAAAAGAAACCAACAAGATTATCTTTGGATCATACAAACTCAAATGTTAGAGACACTAATTGAAACAGACCTTATGTAAATGCTGTCTACCTACATCAGCCATAGGTTTCATCAGCCTGTCCTTTCCTTTTAAGTCCCCTCCTGTGTTCCCAATCATCTCCTTGCACTCTTGCAAACATATTTTGCATTGTCAGTGCTTTACCTCTGTTTTTTGAATCAAATGCTTTTCTTTCCTTCTCATTTATTTAATCATTTTTGCGACGATTTAGCCTCTCAGTTCTCTTAGCCCCCCCTCACTGGTCTTTATCCTGTGTGCATAGAGGCATTCTGTCTTTTCCCACCTTCAGTTAACCTGATCAAAACTCAGTAGAACTGAGATCAAACAAACATCAGCGGGGGAAGTTGGTTGGAGAATCACAGAGAGAAGAAAGACTGTAAAATCAGGGCAGAGACAGAGAACAGAGACAGCTTTTAGGGTGGAAAAGTTTGACAACTCCATCACGTGGGACCTTCAGGTAGCCATCAGTGTGAAAGCATCTGTTCAAACATTTATTTATTTATTTTTTAAATAGCCGAGTGACTCATTGCTTCTCTCCTGCACGCACCTCATGCCGTTGCTCATCAGACCCCTGCATGCTGGCTGCAGCGATCTCATCTCAACCCTGCTTGCCTGTGAGGGATTAAAGTCTTAATCTGCCAGGCTGAAGCTTGCTATTAGTACCAGCAGGGCTGTTCCATTCATTGTGTTTTGTCATGCATGTGTGCATGTCTGTGTTAGCACTGTGGCGTTTGTGAGATGGATGGTGGACAGCTGCAGGTGTGTGTGTGTGTGTGAGATTAAAAAAATAACAGTGACCTGAGGGAAAAATGAGTTGATACAAGGGGGTGGTGCAGCAGATAAACAAGTTAGCTGGTTTAATGTTAGAGGCTTGGGTGTCCCCTGTCTACCACCTGTGCTAAAATTGAGAGTGAAAACACTCCATGTGTCCATGTGGGTGTGCAAGTGATTCTCTCTCTCTGTCTTCATGTGTGTGATAAAGCAAAAGAAAGTGACACACAGCATTAAAAGGTTATATTGCATTACAGTCACAGTGAGGCGCCTAATCCGTTCAGCTGTGACTGAAACATCATCTCAGCTGTGCAGGAATAAAAACACCCAAAACAGAAAACACAGAACTATTAGCTCAGCGTGTGTGATCAGTGTCATGTTGCATACACTAACCAGCCTTCCCGTGCTATAGGTTAATGAGTAGTGATGGAGGGATTAAATAAGCTGAATGTCTCACACACACACACACACACACACACACACACATACGTGTTTTCGTGAAATATCAGGACCTATGACAAAAATGTGACAAATGGGAACGTGCCTTTCTGAAGGTCCTAGAGGCATGGGAATCACACAAAGTTTGACCCATGCTTCCAGGAACACGCCCATCTGTTGAGATTTTGGCTAGGGTGAAATTTTGGTCAAACCTGAATTTAATGCTACTTGTGAGGACACTGTCAGGTTTATGTGACTTATGAGTACCATAAGGTCACACACTGATATTTCATGTTTAGGTGAATTGTGAAGCCCATGGAAACACATAATTTTCAAGTATATATGACTTATAAGGACCAGGTAAGGGTAGGTTCTGTATTTTTAAGCTTGGCTCCTTTTGAGATTACAATATAATAGGCATGGATGCACAATAGTAATGCTCACCAGTCGGGTAACTTCTGACAGAAATATCAGACATTTATGTGTTAATAAAACAGTAAATATGAGCTGTGTAGAGACTTAAAAAAAGACATAGGTCAAATGTGGTCAGTCTACTTTTTAAGTCTTAATATTGTAATGCATTAATTCATTTTGTAGTGAATGTTCATGTCAATAAAAACGTGGAACATTATCTGCCTTTCTTATCATTTAATTGGAAAAAGCACCCAGCATAAACCACAGATTTATGAGTAAGAACAATGCAATACAGAAAACTACAATATTGACATAACTGTGGAAGCAACAAAGTATCTCTCTTGGTTGTTTCTTTTTTTCCTTGCATCTTTCTTTTAATGCAATGATCCTGTTGTGGATGTAGTACTTTATGGCAACCCAGTCTCTGCCTTCTACGAGCTGCCGGCTCTGCTTGGAAGCAGCAGTCACATTCCTTTTACCTGGTACTTTGCAGCAACCTTTACTTCATCATTTGTCCACTTGCTTCTCACCTTCCCAGCTGTCATAAATGGAAACAAAAGAAAATATCTTAATGTGAATGCAAGAAAAGATAGAAAATATTCTAGTTTATAGTTTATAATGTGAATACAAAATGTTCTTAAACCTTGCTTTCTACTGGAGCACTTTAAAGGAGCAATGTAACACAAACTAGAGTTGTTGGTTCTACCAATTGAGAAAGGCTACAAAAACACATTCATGTCCTTCACAGCTTAAAACAATATGAGGACAATGTAACACAAAAACACAAAAATATCAAATTTAGTAGGAATAAATATCAAGCTGATGCTTTAAAGGGAAAGTTAGAACTAACAAATGGTACGCCAATTTCTTTCTCCTAAGATCTTCACAAAAAGTAAAGCTAATGTTGATTTTGGGAAACTTTGACTCAAACTGATTGTTTTAATACAATCAAAGTGCATTTAATTTATGCACTAGGCCCAACTGACACATAAACTTGATTACTAAATACAAAAAACATGATGTGTAACCTGTTGGAAGAATGAAGTGGGTATGTCACTCACCAATTGGTCTGTATGAGGCTGAGACAGGACCTCAGCACTTGGTGTCTGCAACAAAAAGACAACAATATAACGTCAGAAACATTCTCTAGTATAAATCCCGACTAGATGATCAACTACAGATCATATTTGTAGCAGTGAACATTATTCACAGAAGGATCCGACTTCCTTATACAAGATTCTATAGAAACTTAACACTGTACAGTTCTGCTACCAACAATATGAGGACAGTGTAACACACACTAGAGTTGTTGGTCCAACCACATGAGGAAGGCAACTGAAACACACTCATGTCCTTCACAGCTTAAAACAATATGAGGACATTGTAACACACACTACAATCACTGGTCCTACCATATGAGGACTTCTTCTTAAACACACTCATGTCCTTCACAGCTTAAAACAATATGAGGACAGTGTAACACACACACTACAATCACTGGTCCTACCACATGAGGACTTCTACTTAAACACACTCATGTCCTTCACAGCTTAAAACAATATGAGGACATGACGACTGAACACATGTAGAGTTCATGTTCCTGACTTCTAACTTCTTCTGCTGTTGTCAATAAAAGCTCTAAACCCAACACTGATGTAAAGCCATCTATTTCCCCAGAAATTAAATCATGTAAACTGATCAGCGGGAGGTTAAATGGACAAAAACATGTGTAAAAGGACAAAAATATCAAATGTAGTCAGAATAAAGATCAAGCTGATGCTTTAAGGGTAAGTTTGGACTAACAAATGGTATAGACCAGGGGTGCCCAATCCCAGTCCTCGAGAGCTACTGCCCTGCAGCTTTTAGATGCGTCCTTGTTCGAGCACACCTGAATCAAATGAATGGCTCGTTATCAGGCCTTTGCCAGACTTGATGGCATGCCGAATTGGTAATCCAACTATTTGATTCAGCTGTGTTGGAGTAGGGATGCATCTAAAAGCTGCAGGACAGTAGCTCTCGAGGACTGGGATTGGGCACCCTGGTATAGACAATTACTTTCTCCTAATGCTAATGTTGATTTTGGTTAACTTTGACTGAAACTGATTGTTTTAATACAATTAAAGTACATTTCATTTATGCACTAGGCCCATCTGACACATATACTTGATACCAAATACAAAAATATGATGTGTAACCTGTTGGAAGAATGAAGTGGGTAAGTCACTCACCGATTGGTCTGTATGAGGCTGAGACAGGACCTCAGCACTTGGTGTCTGCAACAAAAGACAACAATATAACGTCAGAAACATTCTCTAGTATAAATCCCGACTAGATGATCAACTACAGATCATATTTGTAGCAGTGAACATTATTACAGAAGGATCCGACTTCCTTATACCAGATTCTAAAGAAACTTAACACTGTACAGTTCTGCTACCAACAATATGAGGACAGTGTAACACACACTAGAGTTGTTGGTCCAACCACATGAAGAAGGCAACTGAAACACACTCATGTCCTTCACAGCTTAAAACAATATGAGGACAGTGTAACACACACTACAATCACTGGTCCTACCATATGAGGACTTCTACTTAAACACACTCATGTCCTTCACAGCTTAAAACAATATGAGGACATTGTAACACACACTACAATCACTGGTCCTACCATATGAGGACTTCTTCTTAAACACACTCATGTCCTTCACAGCTTAAAACAATATGAGGACATGACGACTGAACACATGTAGAGTTCATGTTCCTGACTTCTAACTTCTCCTGCTGTTGTCAATAAAAGCTCTAAACCCAACACTGATGTAAAGCCATCTATTTCCCCAGAAATTAAATCATGTAAACTGATCGGCGGGAGGTTAAATGGACAAAAACGTGTAAAAGGACAAAAATATCAAATGTAGTCAGAATAAAGATCAAGCTGATGCTTTAAGGAAAGTTTGGACTAACAAATGGTATAGACAATTGCTTTCTCCTAATACTAATGTTGATTTTGGGAAACTTTTCCTCAAACTGATTGTATTAAAACAATCAAAGTGCATTTCATTTATGCACTAGGCCCAACTAGCACATATACTTGATACCAAATACAAAAACATGATGTGTAACCTGTTGGAAGAATGAAGTGGGTATGTCACTCACCGATTGGTCTGTATGAGGCTGAGACAGGACCTCAGCACTTGGTGTCTGCAACAAAAGACAACAATATAACGTCAGAAACATTCTCTAGGATAAATCCCGACTAGATAATTAACTACAGATCATATTTGTAGCAGTGAACATTATTACAGAAGGATCTGACTTCCTTATACCAGATTCTAAAGAAACTTAACACTGTACAGTTCTGCTACCAACAATATGAGGACAGTGTAACACACACACTACAATCACTGGTCCTACCATATGAGGACTTCTACTTAAACACACTCATGTCCTTCACAGCTTAAAACAATATGAGGACATGACGACTGAACACATGTAGAGTTCATGTTCCTGACTTCTAACTTCTCCTGCTGTTGTCAATAAAAGCTCTAAACCCAACACTGATGTAAAGCCATCTATTTCCCCAGAAATTAAATCATGTAAACTGATCAGCGGGAGGTTAAATGGACAAAAACGTGTAAAAGGACAAAAATATCAAATGTAGTCAGAATAAAGATCAAGCTGATGCTTAAAGGGAAAGTTTGGACTAACAAATGGTATAGACAATTACTTTCTCCTAATGCTAATGTTGATTTTGGTTAACTTTGACTGAAACTGATTGTTTTAATACAATTAAAGTGCATTTCATTTATGCACTAGGCCCATCTGACACATATACTTGATACCAAATACAAAAATATGATGTGTAACCTGTTGGAAGAATGAAGTGGGCAAGTCACTCACCGATTGGTCTGTATGAGGCTGAGACAGGACCTCAGCACTTGGTGTCTGCAACAAAAGACAACAATATAACGTCAGAAACATTCTCTAGTATAAATCCCAACTAGATGATCAACTACAGATCATATTTGTAGCAGTGAACATTATTACAGAAGGATCCGACTTCCTTATACCAGATTCTAAAGAAACTTAACACTGTACAGTTCTGCTACCAACAATATGAGGACAGTGTAACACACACTAGAGTTGTTGGTCCAACCACATGAAGAAGGCAACTGAAACACACTCATGTCCTTCACAGCTTAAAACAATATGAGGACAGTGTAACACACACTACAATCACTGGTCCTACCATATGAGGACTTCTACTTAAACACACTCATGTCCTTCACAGCTTAAAACAATATGAGGACATGACGACTGAACACATGTAGAGTTCATGTTCCTGACTTCTAACTTCTCCTGCTGTTGTCAATAAAAGCTCTAAACCCAACACTGATGTAAAGCCATCTATTTCCCCAGAAATTAAATCATGTAAACTGATCAGCGGGAGGTTAAATGGACAAAAACATGTGTAAAAGGACAAAAATATCAAATGTAGTCAGAATAAAGATCACGCTGATGCTTTAAGGAAAGTTTGGACTAACAAATGGTATAGACAATTACTTTCTCCTAATGCTAATGTTGATTTTGGTTAACTTTGACTGAAACTGATTGTTTTAATACAATCAAAGTGCATTTCATTTATGCACTAGGCCCAACTGGCACATATACTTGATACCAAATACAAAAACATGATGTGTAACCTGTTGGAAGAATGAAGTGGGTATGTCACTCACCAATTGGTCTGTATGAGGCTGAGACAGGACCTCAGCACTTGGTGTCTGCAACAAAAGACAACAATATAACGTCAGAAACATTCTCTAGGATAAATCCCGACTAGATAATTAACTACAGATCATATTTGTAGCAGTGAACATTATTACAGAAGGATCCGACTTCCTTATACCAGATTCTAAAGAAACTTAACACTGTACAGTTCTGCTACCAACAATATGAGGACAGTGTAACACACACTAGAGTTGTTGGTCCAACCACATGAAGAAGGCAACTGAAACACACTCATGTCCTTCACAGCTTAAAACAATATGAGGACATGACGACTGAACACATGTAGAGTTCATGTTCCTGACTTCTAACTTCTCCTGCTGTTGTCAATAAAAGCTCTAAACCCAACACTGATGTAAAGCCATCTATTTCCCCAGAAATTAAATCATGTAAACTGATCAGCAGGAGGTTAAATGGACAAAAACATGTGTAAAAGGACAAAAATATCAAATGTAGTCAGAATAAAGATCACGCTGATGCTTAAAGGAAAGTTTGGACTAACAAATGGTATAGACAATTACTTTCTCCTAATGCTAATGTTGATTTTGGTTAACTTTGACTGAAACTGATTGTTTTAATACAATTAAAGTGCATTTCATTTATGCACTAGGCCCATCTGACACATATACTTGATACCAAATACAAAAACATGATGTGTAACCTGTTGGAAGAATGAAGTGGGTAAGTCACTCACCGATTGGTCTGTATGAGGCTGAGACAGGACCTCAGCACTTGGTGTCTGCAACAAAAAGACAATATAACGTCAGAAACATTCTCTAGTATAAATCCCGACTAGATGATCAACTACAGATCATATTTGTAGCAGTGAACATTATTCACAGAAGGATCTGACTTCCTTATACCAGATTCTATAGAAACTTAACACTGTACAGTTCTGCTACACACAATATGAGGACAGTGTAACACACACTAGAGTTGTTGGTCCAACCACATGAAGAAGGCAACTGAAACACACTCATGTCCTTCACAGCTTAAAACAATATGAGGACATGACGACTGAACACATGTAGAGTTCATGTTCCTGACTTCTAACTTCTCCTGCTGTTGTCAATAAAAGCTCTAAACCCAACACTGATGTAAAGCCATCTATTTCCCCAGAAATTAAATCATGTAAACTGATCAGCAGGAGGTTAAATGGACAAAAACATGTGTAAAAGGACAAAAATATCAAATGTAGTCAGAATAAAGATCAAGCTGATGCTTAAAGGAAAGTTTGGACTAACAAATGGTATAGACAATTACTTTCTCCTAATGCTAATGTTGATTTTGGTTAACTTTGACTGAAACTGATTGTTTTAATACAATTAAAGTGCATTTCATTTATGCACTAGGCCCATCTGACACATATACTTGATACCAAATACAAAAACATGATGTGTAACCTGTTGGAAGAATGAAGTGGGTAAGTCACTCACCGATTGGTCTGTATGAGGCTGAGACAGGACCTCAGCACTTGGTGTCTGCAACAAAAAGACAATATAACGTCAGAAACATTCTCTAGTATAAATCCCGACTAGATGATCAACTACAGATCATATTTGTAGCAGTGAACATTATTACAGAAGGATCCGACTTCCTTATACCAGATTCTAAAGAAACTTAACACTGTACAGTTCTGCTACCAACAATATGAGGACAGTGTAACACACACTAGAGTTGTTGGTCCAACCACATGAGGAAGGCAACTGAAACACACTCATGTCCTTCACAGCTTAAAACAATATGAGGACAGTGTAACACACACTACAATCACTGGTCCTACCATATGAGGACTTCTTCTTAAACACACTCATGTCCTTCACAGCTTAAAACAATATGAGGACATGACGACTGAACACATGTAGAGTTCATGTTCCTGACTTCTAACTTCTTCTGCTGTTGTCAATAAAAGCTCCAAACCCAACACTGATTTAAAGGCATCTATTTCCCCAGAAATTAAATCATGTAAACTGATCAGCGGGAGGTTAAATGGACAAAAACATGTGTAAAAGGACAAAAATATCAAATGTAGTCAGAATAAAGATCACGCTGATGCTTTACGGGAAAGTTTGGACTAACAAATGGTATGAGACAATTACTTTCTCCTAATGCTAATGTTGATTTTGGTTAACTTTGACTGAAACTGATTGTTTTAATACAATTAAAGTGCATTTCATTTATGCACTAGGCCCATCTGACACATATACTTGATACCAAATACAAAAATATGATGTGTAACCTGTTGGAAGAATGAAGTGGGTAAGTATGAGGCTGAGAGAGGACCTCAGCACTTGGTGTCTGCAACAAAAGACAACAATATAACGTCAGAAACATTCTCTAGTATAAATCCCGACTAGATAATTAACTACAGATCATATTTGTATCAGTGAACATTATTACAGAAGGATCCGACTTCCTTATACCAGATTCTAAAGAAACTTAACACTGTACAGTTCTGCTACCCACAATATGAGGACAGTGTAACACACACTAGAGTTGTTGATCCAACCACATGAGGAAGGCAACTGAAACACACTCATGTCCTTCACAGCTTAAAACAATATGAGGACAGTGTAACACACACACTACAATCACTGGTCCTACCATATGAGGACTTCTACTTTCCTGTTGGAGGTTGAGACAGGATGGAAGGAGAGCAGGAAGTAGCTGGCACAAATGATTCTATTGACACAACAGGTCAGTGAGATTAATGAACTGAACACAACAGACTCTTTCAAAATAAAACAGGAAAAATGGCATGAAAATACAAACGTTGTAATATACAACCCTAACATAAACTCCTTAAAACAATGTTAATAACGTTAAGCCAAACTCAACTAACCGCCACTAAACATAAGAAACTCAAAAACCTTAGAATAACGTCAGAAACGCTGGGCCAGAGACCCAGACCCTATTGGTTTGTGCTAAATCTGAAAACATTATTATTAACATTTAAATCCCCCAAACATATCTTGTGTTGAAAAAAAAAATGTGTGTTGCAGTTAGCTACACTTAAAAAAAACTTAGACTGACTGTCTGTGCAGTTGAAGATGCAGAACACGTGCAAGGCCACAGGTCCCTTTAACTCCAGTGGGAATTTAAAACAGTTAAATTAAACTTCTAATATCTATTGTTGAAGATAAATCTTAAGTAATTTTTAGCATTTATCATCATTCATCACACAGTTTGTTCAAATCGATTGTGTATTGTTTTAGTTCCGTTTAACTAGCGTTAATTAGCTTGTTAAACATACAACTTTACCTTGCTAAATGTGCGTCGAGTCATGGATATCAAAGGTAAATACATACGTCAAGACAAATCTCTGCTGAGTGCTGAAGGTCCCGGATGTGCAGTTCACTCAGAGCTCCGGCGAGTTTGTATCTTGCCGTGACCAGCAGCTCTTTGGTTGAGGCTTTCGAACAATCAGATGCAGCGTTACTCACTTGTTGTCCAATCACAGACGTCGTTCTATGCTCCACTGACGAAATGCCGCATCCTCTCACCAGCCACGGGCTCTCCTCGTCCATTTAACAACAAAAACACAGCAACACTCGCTGTATTTGAGGTAGGAACACTTGAGAAGTGTCACAGTGTTTTGCAAACTGCTGTTACAGTTAATTTCGTTCCGTTAATTTGTTTGGTTCCTATTCTTAAGTAACACTTAAATACACATGTGGTTAGCTTGCTGGTCTAGTTTAAGTTAGCATGGGCATGCTGTTCACTGATGGAGTAATGCCAAAATTGGCCTGATATTGTCAGTGTGTTATCATAAACATGTCCTAATTTGTCATGAAAAGAAGAGCAGTACCCTAGACCCTCAAGTGAAAATACAGATAATAGATAAGCAATTTAAGAAAATAAGTATAATGTGTATAATAAATGATTTTACTGTCACTTTCCTGGGTTTGTTGACCCAGCATTTTAAGTTTTAGTTTGTTTGGATGTCGATGTTTATTTATAAGTTCTTTAGGTTAGCTAAGTTCATTTGTTTATTAGATTACCCTTGTGATGTCTGTTTTATTGTGAAAGTCCTTGTCCTATATGCAGTGAGTCTAGTTTTGTTTCCCCTTGTCTTGTTAGGTCTGATTTGTCCCAGCTGTTCCTCATCCCCTCATTGTCTCTCTGTGTACTTACAAGGGCTTGCAAAAGTATTCGTCCCCCTTTTCCACATTTTGTCACATTACTGCCACAAACATGAATCAATTTTAATGGAATCCAATTTCAGCAAAAGGTGGTTCTACAAAGTATTGACTCAGGGGCTGAATAATTACGCACACCCCCTTTTCAGTTATTTATTTGTAAAAATGTTTGGAATCATGTATGATTTTCATTCCACTTCTCACGTGTAGACCACTTTGTATTGGTCTTTCATATGCGAGTCCAATAAAATTGATTCATGTTTGTGGCAGTAATGTGACAAAATGTGGAAAAAGTTCAAGGGGCGAATACTTTTGCAAGCCACTGTAAGTCCTGTCCTCATTTGTTCAGTGTCAGGTCATCTGTTGTCTTTGGTGCCACGTTTCCATGTTCCAGGTATGTTTGTATCCATGTCAGGTTTCATGGTTTGTCCCCAGGTTAGGTTATTGTTTAGCTTCACTTCTGCCTTTTGTTTTGTAATCTTTTAATTCAATTAAATTCAATTTTATTTATATAGCACCAAATCACAACAACAATCGCCTCAAAGGCGCTTTATATTGTACAGTAGATCGCACAATAATAGATACAGAGGAAAAACCCAACAATCATCGACCACCTATGAGCAAGAACTTTGGCGACAGTGCGAAGGAAAAACTCCTTTTAACAGGAAGAAACCTCCAGCAGAACCAGGCTCAGGGAGGCGGGGCCATCTGCTGTGATTGGTTGGGGTGAGAGAAGGAAGACAGGATAAAGACATGCTGTGGATTAATAACAAGTATGATTCAGTGCAGAGAGGTCTATTAACACATAGTGAGTGAGAAAGGTGACTGGAAAGGAAAAACTCAGTGCATCATGGGAATCCCCGGCAGCCTACGTTCACTGCAGCACAACTAAGGGAGGATTCAGGGTCACCTGATCCTGCCCTAACTATATCTTTAGCAAAAAGGAAAGTTTGAAGCCTAATCTTAAAAGTAGAGATAGTGTCTGTCTCCCGAATCCAAACTGGAAGCTGGTTCTGCCTATTTTACCAGCCTTAATAAACAGCTTGCTTTCTGTTAATATTAAAATTTTCTTTCACGTTCCTTTTGTGTCTGCATTTTGGGTCCATTCCTCAAATTCATACATGTGTCTAACCGTTTTTTCCCCACTCGGCGACACACCCGTCGGGGTCAAACTCTGGTAATTGGTGATTCTGTTCTCAGACATGTGAAGCTAGAGACACCGGCAACCATAGTTAATTGTCTTCCAGGGGCCAGAGCAGGCGACATTGAAGGAAATTTAAAACTGCTGGCTAAGTGTAGTGAAGTAGATTCTGGGGTAGGATTTTACATGATGTCCACAAACGCACCACTAACATCCACACCTTCCCAGTTGACAATTAGCAGGCTTATAAGAAACAGCTGCGCTTCACTACCAGAAGGAGTCATTTGGTAGTCTTGTCCATCCAAGGTGGCTGCGAGCATTAGGCAGTTAAGCGCTGCAGATCTCTCCAGGAAAGTTACTCAGTTTAGTATTGCCCTTTAGAGAGTGGTAAGTGGGACTCTTGTGTTCATCATAACGTGGCATAGTAGGGTGGACTTTGACAACTGTTTCCCTCTTTTGTTGCAGGCTTGCACTATACTACTGCTGTCTTGTCATATGCTGTTTTGTTTGTTACGCAATGCTTTTATAACAAACAGTAATTTGGGGTGTATTTGTTTTATGTAGATCTTTTACTAATCTGTTTAATGTTTTATGCTTTCTTTTATTGCTTTAGTGGAGGTGTGGCTGCTTGTTGAGGGGCTAGGCACGTGAGGTGGAATCCTCCCGATGCATGCGAGTGTACACACGGGCATAGGTAGATTGCACCGTTTAGTGTGAGTGAGGTCTGCAGTGAAATCACATGGGTGAGTAATTGGTGGCACCCTTGGGCACTCCTCCTGTAGGTTGCCTCCTCAAGTGGCCGGTCTCCACCATTTTGTTTAGTTGCTCTTTTATCATGTTGTGATTGTTTTTAGGGTAGCATCGTGGTAGGGAGTCTGGTCGTTTTAATTAACTATTTTGCCGTCTCAACCCTGCTACCTTAGGTGCCTCTTTGATTTTATAATTCTATGTTTTAGTAGTTCTTCTTAATAAACCTTGATTTGTAAAATTCACCTGCCTCACCTTTGCCGTTAATAACAAGTCTGTGGGCTTTGGTTGCCAGTGTAACACTTACATTGGCTAGAGATATCTTTCCTGGGGTGTAACTCCCTCCCCAGGTGGCGTTGTCAACATCTTAGTTACCGTCCCGGTTATTCCTCATTAGCGCCACCACATAAGGGTGGCGTAAATTCAGTAAAATCATAATTCACATCGGCAGTAATGACACCCAGTTCGCCAATCGGAGGTCACTGAAATCAATATCGAATCAGTGTGTAACTTTGCCAAAACAATGTTGACTCTGTAGTTTTCTCTGGTCCCCTCCCAATCAGACCAGGAGTGACCTGTTTAGCTGCATTTCTCCTTAAATTGCTGTCTGTGTTGTCCCAGAAATGATGTCGGCTTCATAGATAATTGGCAAAGCTTCTGGAGGAAACCTGGTCTTGTTAGGAGGCGGCATCCATCCCACTTTGGATGGAGCAGCTCTCATTTCTAGAAATATGGACAAATTTATTAAAGCCCCCAAAATATGACTATCCAGAGTTGGGACCAAGAAGCAGAGTTGCAGTCTTACACGCCTCTCTGCAGCTTCTCTCCTCCTGCTACCCCCAAAACCCATCTCCACTGAGACCGTGTCAGCTCCCAAACAGACAAAAACAAACTAAAAACCAGCAAAAACAATTTAAACATAAAAAAAATCAAAAAAGAAAGAACAATACAGTATCCACATCTGAACCAAAGAGTAAAACATTGTGGATTATTAAATATTAGGCGCTCTCCTCCAAGTCTGTTAGTACATGACTTAATAATTGATCAACAAATCGATTTACTCTGCCTTACAGAAACCTGGTTGCAGTCGGATGATTATGTTAGTTAAAATGAATCAACACCCCGAGTAATTCTAACTACCAGAAATCGCAAAGCACAGGCGGAGGGGCGGTGTGGCAGCAATTTTCACACCAGCCTATTAATTAACGAAAGACCAAGACAGACTTTTAATTCATTTGAAAGCCTGATGCTTAGCCTCGTCCACCCCAGCTGTAAAACTCAGAAACCAGTCTTACTTGTTATCATCTATCGTCCACCTGGGCCTTACAGAGTTTCTGTCTGATTTCTCAGACTTTTTATCTGATTTAGTGCTCAGCTCAGATAAAATAATTATTGTGGGTGATTTTAACATCCATGTAGATGCTAAAAATGACAGCCTCAACATGGCATTTAATCTGTTATTAGACTCAATTGGCTTCTCTCAAAATGTAAAAGAACCCACCCACCACTTTTATCACACTCTAGATCTTGTTTTAACATATGAAATAGAAACTGAACATTTAACAGTGTTTCCTGAAAACCCTCTGCCGTCTGATCATTTCCTGATAACATGTACATTTACAGTAATTGATTACACAGCAGTAAAGGCCCTGGTGTGGTGCCTATGGGTCTAGCTAGGCCCTGGTGCGGTGCAGATGGCCTCAGAAAACAGCACAGGCCCTGGTTGAGGCTCAGTTGGTTTATGCTAGCAGCACAGGCCCTGGTGTGGTGCAGACAACTTCTGGTAGTAGCAGAGGAGAAAAACCAAAACAAAAAAACAACCCAAAATTCAAAGCAGACATTCAACAAGGAGACATGCTGCTGCCCTCTTGGAATTCAGAGTCGAGACTGAGCCTGATGATCATACTGAATCACATGACAGCGGCAGGAATCTCTAAGTTCAACTGCAGATTGCAGATGCAATTATATTAATGCAGATTAATATAAACTCTTCAAGGGTCAAAATCTGCACACACATCATTCTGCTTAGTGAAGGTCAGACAATTTGTGCATTGATTTTGAGAAGTAAGACTCATTAAATAACAGTAATATAATTACACAAATGTTGAAACTTTATATTTTGAGACATTTGTCAACAAAAAACCCCAAGATGTGCAGGCACTAATAACTGAATCTAAAGACCTTCATTTTTGTCAAGATTTGCCTGATTTAACTGTTGTTACCCTTGCTTAAGCCCCAAGAAGGGTATAACCTGGGTCAAATGTGTTATTGTGTCTGACACACCTACAAAATGAGGACTCGCAGAGTGGCGTCACTATAACCTGGGTCAAATGTGTTATTGTGTCTGACACACCTACAAAATGAGGACTCACAGAGTGGCGTCACTGAAAGTGTGTTAAAAGTGTGTTTTGTTCCAAAACTGGCCAGTAGGCGGCGAAACTGAAAGTGAGCAAAAACGCTAAACACACTTAAACACACTTTTCATAAAATTGTGATATTTCAGGACATTCGAGATTTTTGGTTTGGGAGCATGTTGGGGGCCTCTAGAACACTTTAGAAGGCTCGGAAAAATGAGGACCTCAAAAATGTCCTCATTTTTTCCGCGCGTCTCATTTTGTGAGTGTGTTATCAT